>NC_043024.1:3446511-3484011 GCF_006345805.1 Octopus sinensis
GAAAGAGTACAGCAGAGATCGCCCCCCCCCCTGCCGGAGCATCGTGGAGCTTTAGGTGTTTTCGCTCAATAAACACTCACAATGCCCGGTCTGGGAATCGAAACCGCGAGTCCGCTGACCTAACCACTGGGCCATTGCACCTCACACACACACACAACACACACACATACATATATATATATATATATATATATATATATATATAATATATATATATATAATATATATATATATATACTTTATTTTAAGCAGCAGAAAATTCAACAAAATCTGTTACTCTGAGTTTCTCGTTGCCGTTCATCAGACAGTTTTTGCTAGATATATATATATATATATATATATATATATATATATATATATATGTAAGAGAGGGTCCTAGCAAGACCACTGCGGTCTCTCTTTCAGAGCTTCCTCGCAACTGGCAAACTTCCAAGAAAACTGAAGGAAGGTAAAATATGCCCTATTCATAAAGGAGGTAGCAGAGCGGAGGCCAAGAACTACAGACCTATCTCTCTCACCTCACACATCAGCAAGGTCATGGAACGAATAGTCAGAAGGAAACTAATCACCTTCCTTGAAGAAAATGACTTGCTGCCTGACACCCAACATGGTTTCCGACCAGGAAGAAGCTGCTTAACTCAGCTCCTGCAGCGCTATGACTGGGTGCTGAAACGACTGCTCAACCACTCAAATGTGGAAGTCATATATCTCGACTTTGCAAAGGCCTTTGATAAAGTCGATCATGGAATGATATGTCACAAACTGCGTGATCTTGGCATAGTTGGAAAATTGGGAGAATGGCTTCATGACTTTCTGAAGAATAGAAGTCAGGTGGTAGTAGCCAATGGGGACACTTCCATTAACACGCAAATAGTGAGCGGTGTTCCGCAGGGCACTGTTTTGGGACCACTACTGTTCATAATGGCCCTCTCAGACATGCCCTCAGCCACGCAGAGAGCCACGATCACAAGTTATGCAGATGATACAAAAGTTTCACAGGCAATACAGAACCCTGAAGACACTAAGTACCTGCAATGTGAGTTGGACAAAATATACAAGTGGGCTGAAAAGAATAGCATGCAGTTCAATGCTGAAAAGTTTCAAGCTTTATGCTATCAGCATGCAAAACTGAATGCAATACCCAATGAATACACTGGACCCGGAGGGATTGCAATCCCAGAGGCACAATCAGTGCGTGACCTGGGTATTCACATGAGTGATGACGCGACCTTTCATGTACATGTTGCTAAACTGGCAATGAAATGTAGACGGCTGGCCGGATGGATTCTTAGAACCTTTAGAACAAGAGAACAAGAAACCATGATGGTCCTCTGGAAGACACTTGTCCTAAGCCACTTTGACTATTGCTCTCAGCTATGGTCACCATCCAGTGTCAAGTTGATCACAGAACTTGAGGCGATCCAACGAAGCTACACGAAGAAGATAGCCTCTGTGCAGCATATAAGCTACTGGGAAAGACTCAAGAGATTAAAGCTCTATTCCCTGGAGCGTAGGCGAAAAAGATATGCCATAATATATATCTGGAAGATCCTGGAAGGACTTGTCCCAAACTTTGGCATCGAGAGTCACACAAATGCCAGAACCGGGCGCCACTGCGTAGTACCAAGGACTCCAAATTTGCCATCAAGATATAGGACAAGATACTGTGATAGCCTGGGCTTCAGAGGCCCACAGCTCTTCAATATCCTCCCGAAGAACCTGAGGGACCTGCATGGTGTAGATGCGGATGTCTTTAAATTAGGACTGGATCTCTTCCTGTCAGGTGTCCCGGATGAACCAACTTCACGGCAGGAGGTGCAGATGAGGGCAGCTGCATCGAACTCTCTCATGCACCAAATGGCAGTTGCTAAAAAGCATTCGTGAGGTAAAATCATGTAGCAAACCAAATGGCGGTGCCCCAGCATGGCCGCAGCTCATTAGCTGAAACTGGAAAAATCAAAATCAAAATCAAATATATATACATATATAATATATATATATATCGGTTCCATTCTAGCAACGGGAAACTCAGAGTATCAGGTTTTTCTTGAATTTTCTGCTGCTTTAAATAAAGCATATTACTCTACCACTGGTATTTGATTACTCTTTTTTGCACCTTGTTTCACATTTATGTGTTTACTCCGGTATATATATATATATATATACTATATAGTGTATATTTATACACATAAGGAATCCACACTTAGGGGTATTAAATGGTAAATGTTTTTCATTTCCAAATTTATTCCTGTCGAATTTTATCTATTATTTTTCTGGTTATCTAATGTGTTGAATCTCACCCTAAGTGTGGATTCCTTATGTGTATAAATATACACTATATCGTATAACTAATATATAGTCTTCTTGACAAAATTTTTTTTTGCACGCTAGACCACTGGAAATGTAAATTTTGATTGAATATTTTAAATTTAATTAAATTCCATTTCCCTTTTGATATGATTATATATATATATATATATATATATATATAATTTTCATTGTCCTCTCGTACTTCGTATTTTTTGTTGTTTACGTTTTGTGACGTCCTGTGCCCACATATGCATATGTATGTACGTATACGTATGTATACTTGCATATATATATGCATTCAGTGGTAAGGAGCACCGAGGATTTCTTGAGGTAGGCACTCCGAATGTATTTCATCTGATGGGTAAATCCTGGTTCGCTTCATATCGAGAGGTGTGTGTGTGTGTTTGTCCTCCGCTATCACTTGACAAGCAATAATTGTGTAGTTACGTCCCCGCTATGAATGCATTGAATCTGAACACTTTTTAGAAAATGTCCAGGCAAGTACCGAAGGGTTGGGGTCCTGAGGGGCACGTGCTCCCCTCAAGAATAGAAGTGCGGCCTTCTAAATAATGTTATGATGCCCTTTTCTGCTGGAATTGTTTTCCCTTCTGACCTTGTACCCTCCTTTCGAAAAATTCCTGGGACTGCACCTGATGTTTGAGGCCCTTAGAGAAAATTTTGGTCCCCAGTTGTGGGTTGTCAATGGTATCTTTCAATCGCTCCAGGTTGATTCTTGTAAAGACTTTGTTTGGAATGGAAAGCAAGGTAATTTCTCTCCACTTTTCACATTGTGATAAATCCCCACTCTTCGGCAGCTTCACCAAAAGACCCTTCTTCCAGTCGCTTGGGATCTTCTCTGTCGTTCATACCAACTTCAGTACATTAAAGATACCATTGACAAGCAACTCAGAGATGAACAGGCAGGTTTCAGAAAGGCGAGATCATGCACGGACCAGATTGCGACGCTCAGTCATCGTGGAGCAGACAATAGAATGGCAAACGTCACTCTTTGTGTGCTTCGTCGACTTTGAAAAAGCATTTGACAGCGTAGACAAACAAACAATCTGGGACATCTTACGACACTATGAGAAGATCGTGGGCATTATCCGATTACTCCACGAGGTCATCCCTGCTGGAAGATTGTCCTCTCGTCGTGCTGGACTGGGTCACCAGGACGGCCTACGCTACCTCCGGGAAAGGTATTCAGTGCTCACTGATGAACAAGCTGGAGGACTTGGACTACGCAGATGATCTCGCGTTACTGTCACATCGCCGGCAAGACATGCAAGGTAGACCACCTGACAGAAACTTCACGGCGAGTGGGCTTGAGGATCAACCGGGAAAAGACAAAAGTGCTGCGTATCAACAACAAGCAGGAAGAGCCAATAACATTCTAGGGAGCACTTGTGGAGGACGTTAGTGAGTTTGTCTATCTTGGCAGCAAGATCAGCAAATCAGGTGGATCAGACGAGGACATCACGGCAAGAAGCAAGAAGGCTTGGCAAGCCTTCGCTATTCTTCGGCCGGTATGGAAGTCCACTTCCATCTCAACTCGAAATAAACCCCGCTTATTTAGTTCAAACGTAAAATCTGTGCTTTTGTTTGGCTCTGAAACATGGAGAGCCACCTGCAGCAACTACAAGAAGATCCAGACCTTCATCAACAAATGTCTCCGGCAGATCCTCCATCTGAAGTGGTTCGATAGGGTGTCAAACACCGACCTGTGGGAAAGGGCGAAACAGGAGCCCATACATGTTCAGATTAGACGAAGGAAATGGAGATGGATCGGGGACACACTGCGGAAAGAACCCTCGAATGTGACACGACAAGCACTTGACTGGAACCCGCAGGGGAAAAGGAAGCGAGGATGCCCGAAGCAGACATGGAAGCGGAGCATTTTGGACGAGCTCTGGACCAGAGGCCTGACATGGGAAGCAGCCAAGAAACACACCAATGACCGCAAAAAGTGGAGAACACTTGTTGAGGCCCTTTGCTCCACAAGGGGCAAAAAGGATTAAGAAGAAGAAGTTGTGGGCTGTGACCCATTTGAAGCTGACTCCTGTTACTTTATTAAATAATTTCTAATATGAGCCGAACGCCAGGTGTTTTCGAGGTAGTGACGGTGATGCTGGTGGTGTTAGTAGTGGCACTAGTGGTAGTGTTAGTGGTGTTTTTAGTGGTGGCACTGGTGGTGGAGGTGGTGTTGTTGTTAGTGGTACTGGCAATGTTGGTGGTATTCGTGGTGCTGGTGGTGTTTGTGGTGTTGGTATTGGTACTGGTGGTGATGGTGGTGGTAATGGTAGCTGAGGAGGTGGGGAGTTACAAAGTAACCCAGACGATCCCCAATACTCGACTGGTGGTACTATAGGGCGTTTTGTCCGGAGCTTTACAGTGATTTTACTAACCTATCGTCCTCAATAGATTTAATATCGATTTTTTTTTGCAGAGACAAAAGCACTAATTGGACGACGACCACCACCACCATCATCTAGGTGGAAATTGAACTCAGAACAGCAAAGGACTGGAACGGATACTGCAAAGCATCTCGTCTGCCGTTCGGACAATTCCACAACTCAACCGCTTTTGTCTGGTACTCTATTGATCGCGGAGGGATGAAAATTAAAGATGGCCTCAGCGGGAATTGAACTTCGAGTTATACGAAGGCAGCGTCGTTCGCAAATTAGCACTTAAGCGCGTGAATGGATTTATTCACACCATTTTGGGCACGACCTACCGACCCCTCACCTCATTTGTGGACTCGTAGTAGTTTGCAGACCTTTAACTGGAGACCACCGATACAGCATGTAATATATGTGGCAGATTTTGTATTGCAAATTGCATATCGGTATGTGAATTAGTAAATTGTATTTCTGTTAGAAAATACTCCTTTTCCTGTTGAATAAACATTCAGAGATATATCGTAACTAGAACATCATAATCACCATTAAAACTTTGCAATGTAATATTGGAAATAGGAGAATTTATAGCAGGAATATTGGCAGAGTATTAAATACCACCTCATTGCCTAGGAATTGAACCTGAGACGCTGTATTGAGACGAAAAGTGAGTGTAAACACCAAAAGAGGGTTTTGTCAGGAACTGATGACGTCAGCGAGGAGTTAGCCAATCAAGTCCTTGCTAGATACATTCATAACCTGTTTTTATCAGTAGCTAGATTACCGGCGAAAACAAAATAGACCCATCAGATGCATAACACATTAGAATTCCACTTGTTGGCAGCGTTGAGGATCTGCGATAAGGCGTTCATGCAACTACTGAGCAAAACAGTGATGCTCTGTATGGACAGCATGCTGAAGGACTGATCCCAGCGAGGGTGGATCATGCAACGAAATCCGAAAGTTGGTTTAGTTTGAAATGTCATTAACAACTTTGTCTTTGGCGTCTTTTCTTTCACAGACTATATATAGAAACTGTTTTTATGGTGACCAGTCAGTGATCGTAACACAGCTACAGTAGTATTCAATGACTACAGCAGTTTTCTATGATTCGTGACACACACGAACTGAGTTACTTTTTTTCATCGTCGTCATGACAGCACTTTTTTTTAATGATAAAATAAATATTTTTGTATTTAGACTTCACACAAATTATGTTCTGTCAACTAACCAAATATTATGTTACAAATTAAAGAATCCATTAACAATTAAAATTCATCGTCAATAACATACAAGAGTTGTGTTGTGTTACATGGCGATTTTAAAACTATCAATTACCACATATCACTTCCCTTCCATATCCTCGTATATCTGTACAGTTCAAGGTTGATTTTTCTTTAGAAGGGCTTTTAAGTCGAAATATTAAAATATAAATTAAAAGTACAAGTATTTTTTTTGTTTAACATATATTTCCATTTTTTAATTTCCAACTTGCTTGAGAATAAACACTGTTCTAAATAAGCATATATTTAGTTTTACTAAATGTAGGTAGTGAAAATGTAATTTTTGTGTAGGAGAGATAAAAATAACTTTATAAAGTGCAAAAACAAAAAAACAAAAAACACGACAAAAAAGCGAAAATAAAATCGAGTGTTGATGGTAGCTTTATTGATATAAAGATTATATTGGAAATGTATCTTCAATAATAATAACAAAAATAGGTTTGAGTATCGGAAATCTTTCTCGGTTTAGAGTGGTAGCTGTAAAGTTACTTATAATCGTCTGCTGCATGTTGCATCAGAGAGCGTACTTCAGTGTTTCATATAAGAAAATAGAGCAACCCATTACAAGGAGAATTTCAAGCTGGAAAAACAGAAGAAAAATAATTTAGATGACTGGAATATTAAGTGTGTTATTGGAAGGGAGTGGGGTGAGACGGTTCTTCTTTGTTGATGAACGAAATTCCAATTTAGCGTGTGAGAGTTACTATGAGATATAAAGATATGGCAAGATTAGATATTAGATGCTAACCATGTTTAGAAAAGATGGAATTAATTAAACGACATATGGTATCAGAGAATTGTTTAAGTGATCAAGTTATATTTTTTTCAACGATATATTTTATTGATGCAATTTAGAAATATTTGAAAAAGAAAGAAACCAAGATGAATAAATAAATCATTGGAAATGCACCAGAGAATAGTTACGAAAAAATAAGAATTGATTTAAAAAGAATAAAAATGGCCAAATGTAAGATAACTGACCTGCAGCTGGATGGTACATGATACTTGGTGGTGGTATCAGGCTGGGAGCCAGGGTACTTCCATCAGTAGCCTTTATAGAGACTGTTATACTGAACTGATCGTGAGCATGGAGACGGAGCTGTTCTAAAGTGCTGGTAATGTCGTATTTATACAGTCGATCAAACGCCCAGAACATCTCGTGCTTGCCGCCTAAAATGCAAAACGTGCCTGCAAATTTGCATTCTCCGTCTTTGCGACATACTTCGAATTCGACATCAGCAGATTGTCCAATGGTACGCAATAAGAAACCAGCATAGACTCGGTCTTTCTTTTTGGATTTCATTAATTCTGTTTCCAACTGTGGAATCGTCATACCATGGAAGATGAGGTTATCATAGTCATAGTGTAATTTGTGATAATCGAAAGAAGATTCTCCTGTCGAATGAGTTCTGGTTTGCTCGTTGTGGTTGGCATCGGAACTGAAAGGATTGAGAGGTTTTTTAAGTCTGTGGATTTCGCAATTGGCACTATCATACGGAAGTCCTCGATATTTCTGCAAGGCTTGCCAGATGGCCCAGATACGATCCACGTTTGAATGATGTAAGTAAAAGAGTGGATCGTATGAGGTGTAATGAAGAGTTGACATGCTGTAAGGAGAGCTGCCTCCTACCCACGAGTGAATGGCATTATGGGAGATTTCGAACTGGATTTCAAAGTCGCAGAAATTAGTTTGTTCTAGTGCAAACATCATTTGATCGTAGAAGAAATGTCGACCTTCAAATAGTTGGTGTCGCGGCGCTCTAGTCGTTATCTCATCAACTGAATCAATATGTGCGTGATGAAACGGATTGTCTGTCTCTTCAGTGATCAATGTTGGCAGATCAGTGAACGGCGTCGTCCAATCCCAGTAAGGAATACCTGTTTTGGCACCTTTCAGTTTCAAAGCGTCTTCCATTTGCTTCACAAACAATCTATGCCAGTGAGGGAATGTTACCATTCCATGTTGACAGCAAGCATATGCCGTACCGTTCGGGTATTTACAGCTAAGTGGCATGCCATGATAAGCTGCAATCTTCTGGTAACCGTTCTCAGATTTGTCAGCCATTACATCACTTAAAGCATGTCTTAAGTTGTCAATCTCTGACGGTGTCAGACTGTTAACGTTCTTCCTAACAATTGTTCCCTCGGCGTATTCCTTATGATGATGATGATGTTGGTGCACAGATCCTGTAAAAGAAAACAGAGCAAGCTATGAAGTACCGAAGAAAGATGGATCATATCTATATTTAAAGTAAAGATGAACTCATTAAAACAATTGTCTTACCTTTAGCAGGAGAATATACCAACGACGGTTTAGGCAAAGAATTCTGGTCTAAAACAGTGCCATCTATTGTTATAATTTCCATCTCCAAATGTACTTTACTGTCGTGATGGAAAAGAGATTCCATAGCGATACCTTTCTCTTTCATAACCTTTGTGATGTCCATTTTATATGTTCTATCAAAATGCCATGGCATTTCAGTTTCTCCACCCAAAATGAACACAACACCAGCTGCTGAACAACTCTTGTCGTCACATAATTTCAGGTGGACGTCGGCCGAGGTTTTGATGCCGTGGAGTAAGAAAGTGGCGAATACACGGTCTTTCTGTTTCAATTTCTGAATTTCTATTTCCAAATGTTCAGTATCCATTTCATGGAACTCGAGATTGTCGTATTTATACCCAAAACGTTTGTAATCAAACAACATACTTGGTGTGGCCAAAGCTCGCGTGGCCAAATTGGGATTTGATTCCCAGGTGAATGGTTTCATAGCCAAAGACATTTGATCAAGGGCACAGTAAGCTTTGTCGAACGGCATCTTTCTGTATTCTTGTAATTCTTGCCAAATTGCCCAAATACGGTCGACCTGAAACAAATATGATAAAACAAAGTCAAACACTTCCGGTCATTTTATTATAAAACACACAAGAGATAATACATATGAAATTACACGTATGTATGTATGTATGTATGTATGTATGTATGTATGTATGTATGTATGTATGTATGTATGTATGTATGTATGTATGTATGTACGTATGCATGTATGTATGTATATATATATGTAGGTTAACACTGGAAAGTAAGAGGTATATATACCCAACTGGTTTATTATTGTCTAATAGGGACATGATAATCTTTTCTACTCTAGGCACAAGGTTCGAAATTTGGTGGGAGACGGCAGCCAATTAGATCGACTCCAGTACGTAACTGGTACTTAATTTATCGACTCCGAAAGGATGAAAGCAAAGTCGACCTCGGCGGAATTTGAACTCAGAACGTAAAGACAGACGAAATACCTATTTCTTTACTACCCACAAGGGGCTAAACACAGAGAGGACAAACAAGGACAGACAAACAAATTAAATCGATTATATCGACCCCAATGCGTAACTGGTACTTATTTAATCGACCCCGAAAGGATGAAAGGCAAAGTCGACTTCGGCGGAATTTGAACTCATAACGTAAAGACAGACGAAATACCGCAAAGCGTTTCGCCCGGCGTGCTAACGTTTCTGCCAGCTCGCCGCCTTGGGGACACGATAATGAAACCAAATTGCATTTTAAATGAACGCCGTATAGAATGACAGTTCTTTATCTGAGAGAAAAGAATTGGAATGTAAAAAAAACCTCATTGATTCCTATTTAAACGTTCAGTTCCAGTAAAGTGTGTAAGATGTTGAAGAATTCATGTCCCTCACAGAACGACAGCAACAACTATAACAAGAGGAATATTTTCTATTACGGGCACAAGACCGTTTCGTGGCAAGTGGAGTAGTTGGGTACATCGACCCCAGTGTTTCACTGGTACTTATATTATCGACCTCCGAAAATATGAACGGCAAAATCAACTCCGGTAGAATTTGAACTGAGAACACGAGGACGGACGAAATGGGGCTAAGCTCGCTGCCTGAATAATAATAATAATAATAATAATAATAATAATAATAATAATAATAATGGTTTCAAACTTTGGCACAAGGCCAGCAATTTCGGAGCTGATAATACCGACCCCAGTTCTCTTCTGATATGAGCACAAGGCCTTATATTGTCATGAAAAAGGGCTAGGCGACTACATCAGATCCAAAGTTTGACTGGTACTATTTTATCGACCCCGAAGTGATGAGAGACAAAGTCGACCACACTGGCATTTGAACTCAACTCAGAGCGTAAGTAAAGAAGAAATATCAATGAAGCTTCACTTACCATAGAATGGTGGATGTAAAATATAGGGTCGAAAGAGCTGTATACCAAACTGGACATGGCATATTTCTGGTGACCACCCAAGAGATAATGAATAGAATTGTGAACGACTTCGAATTGGACTTCAAAATCGCAGAAATCTTCCTGTTCCAGCATTAGTAGAACTTGATCGTACAGCAAAGACGTTTCACCTCCCTTTGCCAGTTCAAATAATTCCTGTTGAACATCACGTACAGTGTATGTATCTTCTGATTTGATGTAACCCCTGAGGAAAGGGTTCTCAATCACAACATCATTCCAAGCGTCATAGTAATCAGACCTGGACAAAACACTTGGTAACTTTTCAGAATGCGTTGTCCAATCCCAGTAAGGAATTGCAACATTGGAACCATGTCTTCGTAGAGCCTCTTCGAATTGCAGTGCATAGATACGATGCCAATGAGGGAAAGTTGCCATACCATGTTGGCAACAGGCGTATTTCGCGTTCTCTGGATCTGGACACATTGTAGAACCGTGATAACTTGCGACAGTCTGGAATCCGAAATTGCTCTCATCTTCCTTCATACGTGTTAAAGCAGACATGATATTTTGGACATCTCGTTCTTCTAAGGAGTTGATGTTTTTGCGAATTCTGTTGTGTGGAATAAATCTTTGTTTCTCTAGTCCTGTTTAGAAGGAAAGGCGAGATAACATTTAGACAAGAGAATCTAGAAATGATACGACAGATCAAAGAGAGAAGAAAATGGAGAGAGGGAGGGAGAGAGAGAGAGAGAGAGAGAGAGAGAGAAAGAGAAATTGATAAATAGATTGATAGATAGATAGACAGATAGATAGACAGACAGACAGACAGATAGATAGATAGATAGATAGATAGATAGATAGATAGATAGATAGATAGATAGATAGATAGATAGATAGATAGATAGATAGTGGAAGGAGAATAATAAAGGGAAATGAGAACGACTTACTCATTGCAGGAATACGAATAATGGTTGCCTGTGGGATTAAGTCTGATGGTAAATCAGTTCCATTAGCTGTCTTGATATGGTGATGGATGTGGAAATGAGAATCGAATTTCAATCCCATATCATGAAGAATATCGGTAATTTCCATCACATAAAGACGATCAAAAGCCCATGACATCTCCGCGCTTCCACCCAAAATGGAGAAATGGCTGCCGTCGTGACACGAATTCTTTTTATCACAAACCTGAAAGAAAGAAATTGATTTTGGGTTATTTTTACGGAAAGGAATGGCGGAGAGTGTTAGTGATGAGAAAGTAAACCTAAGTGCAGAGACGAAAATCTGGTTAGTGTGTGTATGCATGCGTTTATGTTAGTGTGTGTTAATGTGTTTGTATTACTGTTTCTCAGTGAGTGTACGGTAAGATGTGTTTATGCTTTTTGTCTTCACGTATATGTTGCGTCCGACGTGTGTATGTGTGCGCGTATATGTCTGTCTGTGTGTATACGTGTAGTTGATGTGTAGATGTGTGTGTGCGTGCGTGTGTGTGTGTGTGTGTGTGTGTGTGTTGTGTGTGTGTGTGTGTGTGTGATGAATAATGCATTTTCGATATTAACCCAAGTGCTGTGTCGTTCAGGTTTGCAAAGGCGGCGTAAACTTACCTGGAAAGTAGCATAGGCCGACTGACCGATTCCTTTCAATAAGAACCCTGCGAACATTCGTTCTCTTTGCTTCTGAGTCCTGATGTAAGCTTCCAGTTGTGCAACCGACATGCCATTCATTTCCAGCATATCGTATTCATAGTGGAAATGTTCTTTGTACTTGAAGACGGCTGAGGGCGTAGAGTATTTATAGGTGTGAGGGTTCAAATTGTAGGGAGGACCGAACGAGAAAGGTTTCAGTGGCTTCGACATCATTTCAATAGCACAGTTGGATTCGTAAGCCGGAAGACCTCTTAACTTCTGAAGTTCCTGCCAAATAACCCACAGGCGGTCGACGTTGGCGTGATGGGAGTAAAAAGCTGGGTCATAAGCAGCGTAATGTAGGTGGTTCATCGAGTACATTTCTTTACCACCCAGCCAAGAATGGATAGCATTATGAACGACCTCGAATTGAATTTCAAACTCGCAATAATCCGTTTGTTCTAAAGCCAAAATAATGTTATTGAACAACCAAGTTTGTTTTCCCAATTCGGGTTTTTCAAACATATGTGGGCTGATATCACGGTGGGTCATAGTCTCTTTGCTGATATATGATATGTGACCGTGGTTAAAAGGGTTGAACATTTCGATACCTGTGTATGGGTTGACGTATTTCTCTAAGGCGAGGAAGCTGGGTATTTCTGACATTGGATAAGTCCAGTCCCAGTAGGGAACACCGACTTTGGCGCCGTGTCTTTGCAAAGCTTGCTCGAACTGAACGACAAACAGACGGTGCCATTGAGGGAAAGTGGCCATACCGTGGAGGCAACAGGCGTAGCGATGTTTCGCTGTTGGGTTCGGACACATCGGTGGAAGAGCGTGGAAAGTTGCTATGCTTTCGAAACCGTCTGAAGACTTGTCCTTTTGCATTCGTTTTAAAGCGTGCATAAGAGAATCGATTTCCTCAAGAGATAAACGATTTATATTCTTTCTTATAAGGTTTGCTCGTACCAATTTCTTCTCGTCGCTCTCGGAATGGGCACCTGCAAAACGACAATAAATCTTACATCAATTCAAGAAATAAGCAAGCATTTTACAAAAACAATAATTTTTTTAAAATATGTAAATTAAAAGAAGGAAATCTCCAAGCATAGGAACATGAAAATATATTGGATGTGATAGAAAGTTTATCTTACCATGTTTCGGAACAAATATAATGGTTGGTTCTGGAAATATTTTCTTTTCTATCTTCGATCCATTTACAGCTCTAACTTCTGTTGAAATACGGAAGTGACTATTGTGGTTGAGCCCTAATTTCATTAGTGAATCAGTGATCTCGTAACGGAAGAGGTGAGTGAATCTCCATGGCATTTCCGATTCTCCTCCCAAGATGGAAAACACTCCGGCGTAGTTGGCACAGTTCTCTTGGTTCCGGCCAGTCGGAGCACATATGTAAATTCTAACATCGGCAGAAGCTTTCACCCCGTGCAACAAGAATGCTGCAAAAACACGATCTTGTTGGTGTCTGTTGTGTTGCAAGAGATTTTCCAGTTGAATAACAGTGAGACCGTTGAAAGCGAGTGAGTCGTATTTGTAATGAAGCACATTCTGATAGTCGAACACATCGTTTGCTCTGCTATGAGTGAAGGTCAAAAGATTGGAGTTTGCAGTTTTGTTGCTGAAAGGACGCATTGGTTGGTTGAGCAGTCCAAGAGCACAGTTGGCACTGTTATAGGGTAATTTACGGTAGCGTTGCAGTTCCTGCCAAATGGCCCAGAGACGATCCATGTTGCTATGATGAAGGAAGAAAACGGGGTCGTAGGCTGCATAATCAAGTGACGACATGGAATGAGGATCTCGACCACCAAGCCAAGAGTGGAGACTGTTATGAAGGACTTCTAAGTGAGTGGCAAATTCACAAAAGTCTGTTTGTTCAAAGGCGAACAGTGCATGTTCATAAAAATAGCTGTTTCCGAAGAGATTCGGTTGAGGGTCACGGTCAGTTTCTGTGTTTTCAAATGATATCTTTCCATTGAAGAAAGGATTGGACTCAATGTGAAGAGTGCGTGAATTATAGAACGTAGCTTCGTTGATAAGTTTCGGTAATTCGTCGAAAGACTTCAGCCAATCCCAGTACGGAACGGCAACTGAAGAACCTCTAGCCAACAGTTCATGCTCAACAGACACCGTATATAAACGATGCCAATGAAGGAAGTTGGGCATACCGTGCAAACAACACGTGTACACTTTGCTACCGTCTTCGTTCGGACATTTAGCAGGAAGTCCGTGGAAAGCTGCTATTCTTTCATATGTACCATCCATCTTGATCTGTTTGAAAGCATTTCTCAGAGATTCAATTTCACCGACATCCAAATCTTCCAAATTCTTCCTGATTCGATTAGCACTCGTCACAGGTTCGATCCAGGCACGGTCTTCGCCATAATGACCTACGAAAAACGAAAAACGAAAAGAAAGTAAAAATACAGAAATGTCATTTAATCAAAGCTTCGACGATAGTGTTTGTAGAGCCATCTAAAATATTTTCAGACCAATTGAATTATGAACCATTCTGTGTGTAGGGAGGAGTGTGGCTAATATGACATTAAATATTCGGTTATGTAATTATGGAATGAAAGTAATTTCGGGTTTAATTTTTCAAAGGAATTTGTAAAATTGAGAAGATAAAAATGGATTCAATTTTAATGCGGCGATGGAATTATTATTGAATGTAATTAAATGTAAGCTTTAACTTGCCTAATCCAGGTTCAAATATGACTGCAGGTTCTAAACCAAGACTTGTCACTTCAGCACCACTCATGTCTTTCAGTGTATATTCAATGTGGTAGAGATCGTTGTAATGGAGGTGCAGGTGTTCCATTTGTCTAGTAATGTCGGCTTTGTACACTCTGTCGAACTTCCATGGCATTTCGTTCTCGCTACCCAATACGTAGAATTCACCAGCTTTATTTCGGTCAGTACTTCCATGCAATCGGATGTAATACTCAACGAGAAGGGACTGTTTGTGACCCTCCAGTAAGAAAGTAACGAAAATACGATCCTTAGCTCGACGTTTGTTAATCTCTGTCTGTAATTGCGGGATGGACATGCCACTGACGTCAAGTGAGTCGTATTCGTAGTGGAAGCTTTTCGTGTAGTCGAACGCATCGAAAGGAACGGAATGTTCACGGGTTTGCGAGTCAACGTTGATGTCGCTTGACAAACTGAAAGGAGACATCGGTTGACGAAGAAGCTCGATTGCACAGTTGGCAGAGTTGTATGCATTTCCTCGATGTTTCTGTAAAGCTTGCCAGATGGCCCAGATTCTATCGACGTTTGAGTGGTGCAGTAAGAAGATTGGGTCGTAAGCAGTGAACTCGAGAGAGGACATTGAATAGGGCTCAGTACCTCCAACCAAAGCATGGATATGGTTATGTGCAATTTCAAACTGTACTTCGAACGAACAAAAGTCTTCCTGTTCAAGAGCGTAGATTACTTCATTGGTCAAAGAAGTAAATTCACCGAATTTCGGTTGGAGGAAAAGGTCAGCTGAAGGAGCACGAGATGTAGTCTTTCCTATATGGTCGATCGAACCACTGAAGAATGGGTTGACGTGAGTTTCGCCATTCATATCGGTATATTGTTCTTCAGCTACAAGGTTCGGAAGTGCGCTGATCGGATTCAGCCAATCCCAGTAAGGAATTCCACCGTCATAACCGTTTCGTCGTAAACCATTTTCGAAGTTCAATGTAAGTAATCTGTGCCAGTGTGGGAACGTGGCCATTCCATGGTGACAACAAGCATATTTATGTTCGGCGTCAGGACTGGGACACCATTCTGTAGAACCGTGGAAGGCAGCCACTTGTTGATAGCCATTCGCTGTTTTATCTGCTTCGTATTTTTCCAGGGCTTCTCGCAGAGCTGCCATCTGGCTCGCTGTTAGAGTAGACACTTCTTTTCTTGTACGGAAGTTTTCGTCAAATTTAACGTCTGTTTCAACTGGAATACAAGACGATACACAAACAAAATTAGGTTTAGCTCATATTCTATACATCAATGCTGATTGACAGATCAACACTAGAAACTAGAATTGGGAGACCATTATATAACAGAACGCATATTGAAGTTAAGTGACATCTCACAAACCATGTAACCGAAAATATCTCCGAAATCTAAAGATTTATAAAATAATTTTTTAATTATTTAAAAATGGAATTTAAAAAAAAAAACGATAGTACAATATAAAAATTTGGTGATTCGCTATAAACATCCCACCGAAAAGTTATTATTCAGTATCTAAAAAAAAATTCTTTGAACTTTAATGTTTTGAACACAATTGTAATTTTTTAAAACTAGCAATTATAAATGTAGATAAAGATATATATTGTTTTTAAATCTCGAAATTAGTTATAAAGATAGCCTTTAAAGTATATTAAATTAAATTCAAACTATATTCCAACGTATAGTTTGAAATAAAACGTTAGACTTTTTTTCAGAAGTCCGAGGATAGTCCTTGAAAAGACTGCATGTAGCCGTTCGGCCTCAGCTTTTGTTCTTTTTACTTCTGCTATAGACTGACGAAACTAATGACATTCAATAACTTGAATGACTAAAACAACCACTTTTGATATTCCATATTATGAGAATTTAAGAAGGGAAAATTCAAGCAAGATAAAAAGAAAGAATTTTCATTACCTTTGCCGGGTTCGAATATGACAATCGGTTGTGAAATAATGGTCGATGGTAAAGCAGTTCCATTGACATCTTTGATATCGACACGGAGAGTGAAATCGCCAAATGGATCAACACCCAAAGCTTTGAGGGAATCTGTAATTTCTTGTCTGAATAATCGATCAAATCTCCATGGCATTTCCTTGGTGCCACCAAGAATAGAAATTGGTGAAGCTAGATATTCGTTACCAGCTGCCACAACATAAAGATCGATATTTGCCGATGTTTTAATACCCCCGAAGAGGAAACCGGCGAATACCCGGTCATGGGTTTTCTTTTCATCGATGTGTTTCTGCAGTTCTCGAATTGACATGCCGCCAAACGACAGGCTATCAAACGTATAGCCAAGGTTGGCTTGGTAGTCGTACACATCGGTGGGTATTGCATGTGCTCTGGTGTGTTCGTTATTGTTGAAGGGAGACTCAAAAGCGAATGGTTTGAGAGGTCGATGCACTTCGGAATTGGCACAATATGCTTTATATGGTTTTCTTCTGTGTATTTGCAGTGCTTGCCATATGGCCCATAACCTGTCCACTTGGGCGTGATGTAACCAGAAGAGAGGATCGAACGAAGTATAATGCAGTGACGACATGGAGTAGGCCTCTTTGCCACCAATCCAAGCATGAACAAAATTGTGTGTAACCTCGAACTGAACTTCGAAGTCACAGTATTCATCTTGTTCGTAGGCCAATAACAAACCGTCGTATAGTGGACAATGGTCACCTTTGGCTGGTTGGATCAGCAATCTACATAAAACAAAACAAGCCTCAATTATATCTTCACACACAAAAAAAAAAAAATTCACTAATATAAATTTTAGCCGATGCATGCTTATTAATAAATTCAAATTAATTAATATTTATTGAATATAAATTTTACTAATTGTTTTTCGTCTCCCCATATCCTCCTTCACTTCTTCTCGAACATGCTGTGGTAAAATTTTACAGAAAATTTCATGTAATTTCATGTATATACCATCGATAATCAATCAATCAATATAGTCTAACTATGACCTTTGAAAGACAATCAACAATTAGCCATTGCTCTGTTTGCTTCCGGTATATTCTGAATTTCCTAATGGCGTCTCTATGACAATCCACGCAACATACCCGACTGTATTAGCATTATTCTCTCTCTTTCTCTCTCTCTCTCTTTCGTGCGCACGTGTGTGCATAGTCTGGGTTTGAAACCTGAACAGTCGTTTCGAAAGTAATCCTCTAGTACTCTCAAATACTTTGATACCAACAAGAGCTATCATTCGACAAATGTCAAAAAGTGTGCAAGATGGAATAACGGTAATAATAACGAGGAAATGAAGAGCTGTTCTATGAAATGAAGAGCTGTTTCCAATCAATAAAAAAAATCGATAAAGGGCCAGAGTTACAAACCTTGGATCAACATCGCGTGTAGTGTAGACCCCGGAATGGAGGAAGTCGATGGAGGCACGGAAGAAAGGATTCGGTTTACTTTCCAATGTGAAAGGATCTTGATATGTTTCTTCAGCAACCAAAGAGGGCAGATGGGTGATGGGTTTTGACCAATCCCAATATGGCACACCAACTGTAGATCCTCTGTCAGCGAGGGCGTCCTCAAGCTGCATGATTACAAGCCGGTGCCAGTGAGGAAATGTAGCCATTCCATGTTCACAGCAAGCAATACGATTTGGAGCATCTGGTCGCGGGCATTTGGCAGGAAGACCGTGGAATTCTGCCAGAGCTTGGTAACCATTAATGGATTTATCCAACATAAAACGTTCCATGGCAATTCTTACTCCATATTCTTCTTCCTTAGTGAGGACACTGACATCTTTACGTATTTTGACATCAGCTTTATCAACTTTGATCATCTCAGCTGAAATTGGAGAAGAGAGACACGTCAAATAGGCGTTAATTTTGAAATAATTCATTTCAATTCAAAACTATTGTCTAAAATATTTCGACATTACATTTGCAGGGAGAACCTCCTTGCGCTCTTCCCCAGAAATTATAATTTCCTGAATTATGTATCCTTTATCTTTTGTTGTTAATTTTTGACTATATTTAGTAAATTTTCAGCGGCCATGCTTGAGCAGTGATTGGAGGGTTTTAGTCGATTAAAATCGATCCCTGTACATATTTTAAAATCTTGTATTTATTTGCCGAACCTTTTCCTCGTGGCATATTTATGATTCTATTTTCTTTAATTAATTATCAATAGAATATTATTATCATCATTACCATCATCATCATCATCATTTTCCCGATCTCATAATTATATTAGCTTCAGTTTGAAGAAATATTTATAAGAAGTGGTAGGCCTAAAACGTGGATGTTACGAACTAACTATATGTTGTAGACAAAACACGGATAACCGTGTTAACACAACAATTTGCTGCTTGGCTGACTTTAGCAACAGCTTAGCCTCTGGTGAGGATTCTTTCAAGAAGTCTGCTTACCTTGTTGCCTAAATTTTCACTACCGTTCACGCTTGATGTAATGAAGACCTTCAAATCACATCAGCTCGCGGATTTTACAGCCTTCCCCTACTTATAAATAACCATAGATCGTATTCGGCGACGCAGAGAGCTTAATTAATATTACTATATCTACAATTAACCAGATTAGTAATGAAATCAGATAAATCTCAATTACAATGTGAACTTCATTTTACAAAAAAAAAAAAAAAACTTTATCTGCGGAATAAATCTTAAATGTTCCTGTTGTGAAGACATCTTCAGATTTTACTTTCGATCAAATGATGCTGTTGTTTAGCCCTGTTTATGTAGACTTACGAACAAAGCCATTACAACTGCGAACAATCCATATATTTGTGTATATGGAAGTACATTTAGTAATGTATTCCGTCTTATTTAGATTGTAATTTGAGGAAGATTTAGTTGCTATTTCTTGATAGCCGTCTGATCGAATGATTTAGTGACTTGTGTTATTTACCGGTGTTTAAAACGAAGTTTCTGTCGAAATATGTTTGAATGGTACTTACGGTCGTGATGTCCAACTTCCGGTATGTAGGTAACAATTGGTTTCGGAATAATATCACTAGGCAGATGACTTCCGTTGATGGCAGTTACTTCGGCTTTCAGATAATAGTTTCCATCCAATTCCAATCCTAACGACTTGACAGTATCGGTGATGTCATGAAGATAAGGATAACCGAAATCCCATGGCATTTCTCTTTTACCACCAAGGATGAAGAATTCTCCAGCGTCGTGATGGCAGTCATCACTTTTTCTTGAATCTTTGCTCGGGATACACACCGAGATATGGACATTAGCAGATGTCTTGATGCCGCCCAGTCGGAAGTTGGCGAAAGATCTCGGATGAGATTGACGTTCCTTTAATAAGCTGTCTAATTCGGAAATGCTCATTCCATTCAATGTGAGATCGTCGTAATTATATTCCAAATGATCGGCAGTAAATATATCGGCTGCCTTAGCGTTGTTCTTGGTCAGTTCGATCGGGTTAGAATCTCGTCCGAACGGTTCCATGGGAGTATGCAACAGGTTCAAACCGCAGTTAATTTTGCTATCGTGACCTCGATGTTTCTGAAGCGCTTGCCATATAGTAAACAGACGCTCAACGTTGGAATGATGCAAAAAGAAGAGTGGGTCGTATGAGGTGTACTCCAGACTAGACATAGAATAAGTATATCTGCCGCCAACTAAGAAGTGCACTGGATTGTGAGCTACCTCGAATTGAACTTCAAATCGACAATATTCTTCCTGTTCAAAAGCCATCAAGATGTTCTCCAGTAAGCTGTTTTTCTTTCCATGTGAAGCGTCGAAAAGATGGTCATCAACTGCTCTTGCAGTGGATTTCTTCTCAAAAGCAATGGCACCCGAATAAAAGACATTTTTCTTTGCTTTCTCGCCGCTGGGGTCAATAAACAACGGATGCTGCACCAGTGCCGGCAGTTCGGACATCGGCTGTGTCCAGTCCCAATAGGGGACGCCATGAGTTGACCCATGACTTGCCATAGCCTGTTCGAATTGTACAAGGTACAGCCTGTGCCACAAAGGAAACGTAGGCATACCATGCAGGCAACATACCACTGTGCTACCATCGGCAGCTTTGCAGTCGGCCGGTTCTCCGTGATAGGCTGAAATAGCCTGGAAGCCAGTTGGACCTTCGTCCTTTTGCATAGAATATAAGGCCACTTGTAGACTGACAACTTCATCCTGGGTCAAGCTGTCGACATTTTTGCGGACGAATTTACCTGAAGGAAAGACAGAAAAATAATGATTATAAGAAAACCATACAAGAAGAATAAAAACAAAACATAAAGGAAACGAAACGGAAAACATAGGACAGTTAATATTTTACCCTATTTAGGGCGGGGAGCTGGCAGAAGCGTTAACACACTGTGCGAAATGCTTAGCGGTATTTCGTTTGCCGCTACTGTCTGAGTTCAAATTACGCCGAGGTCGACTTTGCCTATCATCCTTTTGGGGTCGATTAAATAAGTACCAGTTACGCTCTGGGATGGATGTAATCGACTTAATCCATTTGTCTGTCGTTGTTTGTTCCACTATGTTTATCCCCACCCCCACCCGTGAGCAATAAAAAATGAATTTTTTACTCTGGTGGTTTTACTTCTTAACTTTTTTTCTCTTTCTAAGCGTCAGTCTAAGAATATCAACTGCAAAGTTTCCTTACACTTTTATAATTGTTTTGTATTTGCTTTTGATTTTGTCATTTGATTTGCTTTAAATATAGAGATTTTTATGCTTGTATGCATATGTATGTATGTATGTATGTATGTATGTATGTATGTATGTATGTATGTATGTATGTATGTATGTATGTATGTATGTATGTATGTATGTATGTACGTACGTATATATATTATATAGATATGTATATACCCAGTAAGGAAGGCAGTGCTCATGATTCTTTACAAGGCTTCCGAGAGTGATAAGAGGGAGGAAGGAAAACACCCTGAAGGATTGTGACATTGTGGACAACGCTAAAGATCCTCAAAGGTCCGGGTGGGTGGTGGTGTTGACCTGGACGACGAGTTCAGTCTAGTACCCACCAAGTCATAGTAATATTTGAACTCACAGCGCAAAAAGTGTAACAAATACCGCAAGGCATCTGATACAGTGTTCTTACAGAACCGCTAATCTCCTTGGGATGCTACTTATGTTTTCGGCCTTGAAAGGATGAATGTAAAGTTGACATTAGCAGGAATTGAACTCAGAACGTAAAGAGCTTGAAGTATCTGACATCTGGCTCGAAGTTTTTCATCTGATAACTTTCAAAACCAGGACAGCAGCTGTCAAGATCGAATGCGAGAGGACTTTCAACTCCTGTGTGTTCAAAGAACAACCAACGAATTTGTGTAATTTGAAGGAAATTTAGCGATCTCTAGCAAGTCGAATGTCCAAGTCGAGACTCCTATTTGGAGAGGACTATCTCGTTAATATATCTTGCGTTGAAACTTATGGCTGTTGACGGCATAAAGATATAAACATCTTGTGGCATCGTAATATCACAGAGAAAATGTATGAGCTCATAACATAAATGATATATGTATGTATGCGTGTGTACATGTATGTATGTATGTATGTATGCATCTATACATATGTACATACGTACATATATATGTGTGTGTGTGTGTGTGTGTGTGTGTGTGTGTCTTTGTGTGTCTATAAATGTATGTATATATAAATACGGAAGCATGTAGCTTAGTGGTTAGGGTGTTGGACTCATGATCGTAAGATTGTGGTTTCGATTCTTGGACCGGGTGATAAGTTGTGTTCTTGATCAAAACATTTCATTTCACATCGCCCCAGTCCACTCAAATTGCAAAAGTGAGTAATCCTGCGACAGGCCGGCATCTCGTTCAGGTGCGAAATATATGCGCCATGGAAACCAGAAAACCGGAACTTATGAGCCTGGCATGGCTCGAGGAAGAAATATTTATTTTTTATTTTTATATATAAATATATGTGTATATATATAAATGGATGCATGTATGTGTAAATGTATGCATGTATGTATACATGTATAAATATTTGTAATCTTTATTATCATTATTGTTATTCTGGTTTGGTTAAGGTTCGGTCTTATTTCTAGTAATTTCTATTTCCATTCGTCTTATCGAGTAGAATCTGGTTCCTTACAAAGACACGAAACTCCATCTATGTTTGATTTTGCATCACAACAGCGGGGTAAAGTTGGATGTTAAACTTTATTAAAGTCTTGCAGTGTTTTACTCTTCTCGTTACAACTTATCTCTTATTATAAAAGGCAGATTTTATCTGCCTCCCTTTGTAACTTATAGAAATCTACAATATAGGATTTCTTCAATTACAATTTACCTAGCATTTTTAAGAGTAGAATGCATCGGGTCATGCCAGGTCCAGTTTTTAAAATTTAAACTCCAATTAAGCAAAATTTACAGAAAACTCACATTCTGGTGTGTATGTCAAATGCTTTTCTTAATGTGGTTTACACCACACGCGCACACACAGTGTGCAACGAATAAAATGAAAGTAAATAGCGACAGAGTGATTTGAGGAAGACTAAACTGAAAGTATTTAAACCACTACTCAAAAAATAAAAAAACACAGCAAACAGAAACAAATAAATACATAACGATTTACTCTTCACACAATTTCTTCAATTAGAGTTTACCTAAGATTTTTCAAAGTACTCCATTCGGTCATGCCATAATATATTTCTTTCAATTTCACCCCCAATTAAGACAAAATTCGAGAAAACTCAATATTTTAACATTTCACTCCGAAAGCATTGATGTACATGTGTGCGTGCGTGAGTGTGTGTGTGTGTGTTTGATGGGTTGTGCGACACAGAAAGTGTGGTGTGTAAGTGAAGTGCTTTTGTTAGTGTGTGTAAAGAGACAGACAGAGTGAAAGACAGAAATAACTGAACTTTTTTTATTCACTTTTTGTAGTGAGTGACTGAGAGAGAAAAGAGAGAGAGAGGTTATGTATGTATATATGTATGTATGGCTTCAGTGACACACACACACACAAAAACACATACCTACGTACACCTAAAGCACGCACACACACACACACAAGCGGAGCGCGAACTTCAAAATTTTGGTAGTATTAATTTGCGAGCGTACTTCTAAGCGCGCGTAATTGAAAGTTTTCACTATGATATCATCACGTGCGAAAAAATTCGAAGGGTTTTGAACAATTGAGATACAGATGTCACGCCTGTATTGAAACCATTGCTAAGCTGCCGTAATTGCTTAATTAAGACTTTGTTTAAATTGAAAGGGGCAAATATGTGACGAGGTTGAAAAAAAATACCCCAGAAAAAAAAATGTACTGCTGGTATTTATATAATTCACTACTATTTTGCTACAATGTCATGAAAAAGAAAAAATTTAGGTATGTAAATCGAATTCGCCACCCCCTTTTCCCCGTTCGCGTCTGTGTAAAAACAATTATTATTTAAGTTTTAAAAATTATTTACTTTGTTCAAAAAATATTAATATTAATTAATTTTCCAGAATTATTTAATTTTATTCTGTAAAATAGTAATTAATTCATTTATCTGTAAATCCGCGAGGTTGTTACTCAGGCACCTAGAATGGTAACCTTCAACTAACACTATCTCCTCCGAGACCCTGCGGCGCAAGTTGACCAAAATTGAGAGTATGGTAGAAGAAGGGTTGCTCTTCCTTCCGTAGAACATAAAATTCAAATCGGACCATGTTAACACCAAAAATTATTTACATCAAAAAGATGCTTTTTTCTATGAAAATCCCTATTTTTTACGATTTTTTCACTGCTGTGTCGCCACTTTTCGGTGTATTTCGACCAGAAAAATGTTCACAAAATTTTTACTTTTCAAAATTACAATTCCAGCGGGTCGAAACAAACCCGAGCAACGCCGGGTGATACTGCTAGTATTTACTAAGAGATCAAGAGAGAGTTAGGTAGTCTTTTTCTTTATATGAAAAGCATCGCGTTTCGAGATTGCCACATGAATACATGTATTATATGCTATTATTTAGTTTTATCTCAAGATTTCTTGCCAATGGAGAAAGAACCGTCTTTGGAATTTCATTAACATCATAGATGCTTTGGTCTTTGTGTGCAAGTCTTTGTGCATCAGTACATGTGCAGATTTGTATGTTGTGCTTTATGCATGTGTATTCATATGCATAGTTACATGTCTAGACACATGCATATGTATGCATATGCTAAACTTCTGGAAAGTTTTACGTATTTTGACAATTCTCTTGATGGCTTGGAGTTGCTGTCTTTTAATTAGCTTTCTCCTTTCTGGTTTTGAGAAGCCTAATTTCTCCAGATCGGTACTGCTCCGATGATGTATGTATGTATGTATGTATGTATGGATGGATGGATGGACGGATGGACGGATGGACGGACGGGTGTATCATTGGATGGATGAAGCAGTGACTGGATACATCCATCCATTGCTCGTGTATGAGTGTGTTTGTGTTTGTGTTGTATGTTTGTAATGGAAAGTATATTGGAACGACAAACTCACCGTTTGTAATTACTGGTACAAATATGGAGATCTGTGGGGAAAGAAACAACAATAATCAATGAATGAAACATAGAGAGAAAGAAATTAACTTAAAATGCAATTAATTATAATTTAAAACGGACTAATAAACGATAGAATTAGAATGGAAATGAGAGAAATATTCTTACGATACAAAGAATAGTCGCGCCAAGCAACCATGGGCTGCGTGTGGGTGCCATGTTGTTGAGAAGAACAGCTTGGCCCTCTGAAGGAAAGACCACACTGTGGAATGGATGTCTGCAGAGAAGTATATATAGCGGTGAGGTTATGGAGAGAATCTGTACATTTTGACAATCTGATCTGAACACGTGAAGCAGAGGTCTAGAAAATAGCGTAAACACGACACAGGTCAGAAGTTCATTAAACATTTGCTGGAATCTGTGGGGTTTTTTGTTGTTGTTGTATTTGTTTGTTTGTTGTTGTTTTTGGTTTGTTTACGCTGAACAAAAATAAAATAAAACGAAAATAAATAATTAAAACATCTTATAAAACAATAAAAAAAATCAATAAACGAAATTTAGTGAAATTTGATTTTTTTTGCTTTGAAAGAAACTGTGACTACATCACCTTACTCTTTGTGTATGAGTGTGTGTATGCGCGCGCGCGCATACATGCAAACATATTCATACACATTCTCACGTTCATACACACACACATCCATGCACACATACATTCATACTCTTATATTTCCATACATGCGAGCGCGCACTCTCTCTCTCTTACTTTCTCTCTTTCTCTCTCCCAATCTCTCACACCCACATACACAGTAATCTATCGTAGGTCGAAGATTCATCCATTCAACCCACGCATAATGATATGTTTTATTCTTCTTTGTATTATTTTCTTTGTCACGTAACTCATATCAGATTTTGGTTTTTCTCTTTTTCTTTTCCTTTATGTATTCCGCAAAGCTGGGGCTCTGATCACTCGACTTAGATCAACCGAAAGCTTTCGATAGGGTCGACTACCACTACTTGGCAGCTGTCCTCGCAAAAGCTGGTTTTGGTCCCTTCTCTGGGGATAGGATTGTCGTAATGTACGGCGACATTCGTTAAATGTTTAAGGTAAATGGCCACCAATAGAAATCCTTCAGTATCAAGCACTCGGCCCATCAAGATTGTCTCCTCTTGTCTCTTCTGTATTCTTGGGCCACTATGGCAGAAATTGGAGACATTAGGACATCCGTATCAGTAGATGTGGACGGCATCAGCGTTATAGCATCGGACATCAAGGACATTGAAGTGATCGGCTCCGTTTTAAGGAACTACGAGGGGGTGACAGGAGCCAAATTCAACCAAGACGTCAGTGGGGCTACAGCTGGGCACTTGGAGAGGCAGGTTCATCCCGGTCGTCAATGGTGTGGAGCGATGAACAGACGGCCCGATTAAATTGCTCGAGGTCTAATTTGGTCTAGACCTTCAGGTGGAGAACTGAGACAGGTGACGTGTAGCGTGGTTAGTTACACAAGAAATGGGCCAAGAGGAAGTTATCCCTGAAAAATGTGGCTGAGGTGACAAACACTTACACACCTCCGTCTTCTGCTACCGTTTGACCGAAGTGTTTGTCCCAGTTCATGTCTGACCGAAACGTCTATTCTTCCACGTTTAATAAAGGACGTGTTCCACTTACAATCAACACCCTGTGTGGAGAGAGCTGGACATGCCGTGGATGATGAAACGTCGGCATGTACAGAGGTTGCGACAGCAATTCCCTTGAAAGTAAACAGGTGTGGTCACCGTTTGTCAAGTGCGTTCTCCCACAAATCTTCTCCTTGAAAGAATTGCTGTCTTGGGTCAAGCAAAGACCGAGACTGGATGATTGGCACCTGGAATGTCGTCAAGTACTCATAAGCCTCTACCAGTCGGGTAATGTGGCGGGTGTTCTACAGGGTATTAGTGACATGCAAAAAAAAAGAGGTCCATGGGGTAACTCTGATTATCGATGAGAATCAACTGGCTTGTCTGTTCCGGAGAACTTTCGAGCCTGAGTCCATTAACAATTTCCAGAAACTGTTTCCTGCAAATGTTTCCGGGGGCATTGCCGGTTCAGGATAAACTTTACAGTCATGAAAGTTCCGCTGGCTGGGCATTGGCATGATGGGATCAGAGGAACGAAACCGCTTTCCACACACATAAATGCAGGAGTGGCTGTGTGGTAAGTAGCTTGCTTACCAACCACATGGTTCCGGGTTCAGTCCCACTGCATGGCACCTTGGGCTAGTGTCTTCTACTATAGCCTCGTGAGTGGATTTGGTAGACGGAAATTGAAAGAAGCCCGTCGTATATATGTATATGTATATATATATATGTGTGTTTGTCCCCACAGCATCGCTTGGCAACCGATGCTGGTGTGTTTACGTCCCCGTAACTTAGCGGTTCGGCAAAAGAGACCGATAGAATAAGTACTAGGCTTACAAAGAAGACACATCTTCTCTGGCCAAACTCTCACCAACTTTTATAAAGTTTCACTCGAAAGAAAAGTTAGGGTGGAGAGGGAAGTATTACTTTGCAACAAATTCTTTGGAAGAGGTAGCGAGGCGTGTATGGTCCTAATGAACGGGCCTGCTCTAAGATTGGAGAGTAACTGATAGAGGGTGCTGGTCTTAGAGGGCAGGGCAACCGTAATTTTTTGTGGAGATTCCACGAGTAGAGGAATCAGATGTCTTCATCCTGAAACAGTGGAAAGCTTTTTTGTTAATTTTTTTTTTTTGCTTTTGTTATTTCTCTTGTTTGCAAGTTCTTTTTATGTAATCCCACTCTGTATTGTCGTTCTGTGCAGCCTCTATCTTTCTGTTAACTTTTATGGTTAATAAAGAAAGATTATTGTTATTATTATTATTATTATTATTATTATTATTATTATTATTATTATTATTATTATTATTATTATTATTATTATCATTGAGTGGGAGAGCCTTCAAAGTGACAGTATACTCATCGTGACTACCCATTAGAAGCCATGAGAGCAAGTGCTTGGTACTGCATCAAGGCAATTATTAATTATTATTATTATTATTATTATTATTATTATTATTATTGTCATTGTCATCGTCGTCGTCGTCATCATCATCATTATCATCATCATCACCATCATTATTATAATTGTCATCATTATCATCATCATCATCGTCGTCGTCGTCGTTGTCGTCATCTCATCGTCGCCGTTGTCATCATCATCATTGACTGAGCTGCAGTCTTGGGTCAAGCGTAGAGCTAGCCAGGGTGTCTGATACCTTGAGTGCCATCAGACGCTCACAGTCTTCTGCCAGTTGGGTAATGTGGTCGGTGGAAGTTCCACTCTGGAGTTCTATTGAGGTTTAATGGTGAGCAAGAACGATGACGTTCTTGGCGAGACTTTGGGCGTCGACGAAAATCAACTGGATGATCTGTTTCGGAGGACTTTCGAACCATCGTCCACGCATAATTCCCAAAAATCCTTGACTTGACATTGCTAACTTTACAAGTATGGAAGTGCCGTCAATCGGTCCTACCCGAGATGCGTACACAGCGACGAAACTGTTCTGCACGAACTCGTCCAGAGACCGAGCATTGTTGATTTCTGAATATGTATCTGACACCTGCCGAGGTGTGTAGGACGAAACTGGCAAGCGGCTGAGTCCATTGTGAAGAACGTACTCAACGTAGGCGCAGGAGTGGCTGTGTGGTAAGTAGCTTGCTTACCTCTGTCGTGGACAGACGTGATTTTTTGGCGGTGAGTCAAACGTTCTGTTGAACGTTGGAAAATTTTTCTGTTGGAATTGTTGTTTATTGTTGAATATTGTTGAACTTCGAAAATGTTTGTGCTTTTTCCCGGTGACGGGAGAAAATAATTGTTGAAATATTGAAATTATTAATATTATTAATACTGAATATTATTAATATTGAACTTATTAAAGCCGTTGTAGGCTTTATTGTCGTGCCCCTCCCCCAGCGGGGGTGGGATTTGAACTGTTATCCTCATTAAGAGGAAAAAAATATTATAGGTTTCCCGTTTTGGGGGATACTATATATTTATTACTGCGTGAAAAATTTAATTTCGAGCGTTGTAGGCTTTGTTACTACGTCTCGCCCCCCAGCGGGAGTGGGATTTGAACTGTTGTCCTCGTTGAGAGAAAGAAAAAGTAAAAAATTATAGGTTTCCCATTTGCTGGGATTAAATTGTGTATAATTTATTTCGAACGAAATATGTCGGTCGAAATAATTCAAGAAACAAACCAGCTGCATGAGCCAGCAAAAAAGTTCGCGGTAGAAGCCGCTGTTTCGTGTAAAAGTGTTGTAATAGAAACCGAGAAGCTCTCCGAGATTTTTGAGAGAATGAAAGGGGAGGGTGGGGATATAAAGATGTCACCCTCCCCTAGTGTTGAAAATGTGAAGAGAAGGACAGTCGTTTACAAAACGTACCATCCTTCATCGAAAAAATTCAAGCACTTCGAAAAGTGCGAAATAGAAAATGCCTGGCCCCTATATGGAAAGATATAAAATACATAGCGAGGGGCCGGGCATATGGAACAATAGAGGCTAGATTTGAGACGGCCGAAAAAGCCCAAGAGCACTCAGTGAGTCTTCTGAAAACGAAGGAGGTGGTGCTGCTCCCAACATACATGGGAAGGAGAACAGCACGCGTTAGAATAAACGAAGTACCACCAGAAATTGAGGCAAGAGAGGTGATGGCCTCCCTGTTGTATAACAGGACGGACAAAATCACCTTCCTCCAAATCACATGCACTGCCCCACAAAATTGGCAAGGGCAGAGCATCTTTGCGATTATTCAGGGAAAACAAGAGGACATTGAAATGCTGCCAGAAAGAGTGCTCTTGGGGGAAGATATTGCCCTCAAGATTCAAGTTGAGGGCAAAAAGCCCACGTGTTTCGAATGTGATAAAAAAAGGCCACATTCGCGTAGACTATGAAATATGGAAAAAAAGAAAATAAGCGCTCAGACATCAGGCCCTTCAACTATAGAAAAAGACCCCAAACCCGCAAACAAATTAGCCTCCACAGAAACAAATACTCCCACCCCACCATCTGTGGCACCCGCTCCCAAGCAAAACACCCCAAAAACCCAGGCCATGCACACACCGGTCCCGATAGAAACAAATGCACCCGCCTCCCTCTGAAGTAACAACTCCTCTGGAAGCCACCATGAAGGTGACCGAGGGGGGTGTTAAAGACACATGCATCTTCCCCATCCATATCCCCTATAAAAAAAAGAAGAAAAATAACACACCACAGACAAAAAAAGATCCCGCTCCACTGTCCCAGAAGAGAAAATAAAAAAGAACAAAAACAGAACAAAAACCCTGGTAAAATTTGATACCAGGGATAAATATATTATGGACACATTAAAAAGGCACCACACCGTGGAGCTGTTGCAGCAGCCCGAAGGTACGGAAGAGAGATGTGCCTGGATACCAGAAAAACTGTATAATGAAATGAAGGGTAGGCATCCGAGGACCATCACGAACATCCCGGACCTTCCGCGGTATTTGAAGGAGTAGGAGGAAAGGACTGCCTCACGTGTGGTGAGGTCAGCCCCAGCATCACCTATTAAAGGAAAAAGTCCAAAGAGTAAGTAGAACCCTTGATTTTCTTTTGTTTTAAATGACTGCACTTAATCTTGGGTGTTTGAATGTGCGTGGTCTGAGCTCGAAGTGGAAGCAAGCTTGTTTCCTCGACGATCTTAGATCACATGATATGCATGTGATGGTTGCTACAGAGACCAAGAGAAAATCATGTCTTCTAGCCGGACCGGAGGGGGGACGAGGGGGTGTAGTAGTACTGGTTCGGAAAGGCTTGGCTCTGCAGACAAGTACAGTCTATGTAGACCCAGAAGGTGGGCTGGTCTCCTTGATGTGACATACAGCAGTAAAGCCTTCAGGCTGATCGGGATCTATGCACCTTGTGCTAGAGGATTTCAAACTGATTTTTGTCGGCGCCTAGAGAACTTTCTCGTGACGTCGAAGACATTAGTAGTGTTAGGTGACTATAACGCTATTGTTGATGCACGCATCGATAGCGTTGGCTCGATCTATAGGAAAGTAAACTCACGTCTCGTTGATCTGCTCAAGCGGTTTCAGCTGGCAGATCGTTACAGACTTGACCATCCGAACGCCCCAGAGTGGACCTGCATGAGTGGCGACGGAAGGTTCAAGTCCTATTTTGATAGGATAGTGATAAGAACTGGAGATAAGTCTAGTTTTAGCTGTCCACAGCTTATCCAAGTAGCTTACACTTACCATAGAATGGTTAAGTGTAGACTGGACATAGATAGTACAGTTAAGAGAGGATCCGGCTACTGGAAGCTGAACAAGTTTATTTTGACTTGCGAGGCATACCGTAGCCGGATTGAGGAATTAATACAGAGGGCGTTAACCGGCGCGGTGGTTAATAACCGATGGTGGTTCGCTCTCAAGAGAGCCATTCGTTTTGAGTCAGCTAAGACTAGATAAGGCCAGAATAGAAGGGCAACTAGTTAAGGACCTAGAGGAGGCGTTGAGGTTGGGCTCCACGTCTCACATTTTGGCAGCGAGAACGCCCTTGGACCGTCACCTCAAAGCCAAACATGAGGGGTGCAGAGTTCAGGCTAAAGTGCGCGCATTGGGCCGTGAGGGAATTAATGTTGCCGGATGGGCCCTTACGGTAGAAACCCAGCGTGGTAATGATGCCACAATTAGGTCTCTCGTGGATGACAATCGGTGTTCGGTCGATGGACGGATTTACAAGCACTTTGCCGAGTTGTTTGGGAGTGGCGGGGCGCTGGATCATGGCGAGGCCCATAGGAACTTCCTGTCTGGCGGCCCGCGTCTCTCAGCACGAGAAACTGAGTGCTGTGAAGGGCCAATACGGCCGAGGAAGTGATCGAGGTACTGGGCGAATGCCCCGGGGAGAAGTCGTTAGTACGTCGATGCTTAAAGGCTTTTCGTTCGTCTTTACATTCTGATTTTGTATACCGCCGAGGCCGACTTCGCCTTTCATCCTTTTGGAGTCGATAAATTAAATACTAATGAGATCGATCTAATTGATTAGACCCCTCCCCCTAAAATTTCAGGCCTTGTACCTATAGTAGAAAGAATTATTATTTTTATTCACTTCACTTCTCCTGGTTCATCTATGTCTATGTCACGCTCCAGCTCCATCCCGCAGCTTAGAGACGCAACACTTTACTCAACACATGAGCTGTTCCAAATATAGCTGCCATCTGAATACTTCCTAAAATGCCTGAATATTGCTGCTTTTGAGATGGTCCCAAATACATCGATCACAATAGGAACCATACTCACTTTTGATGCTCTATGAATTCTTTCATCTTCCAATCCTAGGTTTTGGTTCTGCCTTACATTCTCGTCCTCTGTCTCTGCAGGTATACCAACGTCAATGTAGGTCCATTCTTTGGATTCCTTCAGTAGAAAAGTCATACATGGTCAGTTATGTTGCAATGTTTTGTCTGTACATATTGGCATATCCCATGAGAGTTTTACCTGATTATTCTCTGCTACTAGTAAAGGTTGGTGTTCATACCACTTGTTGGAACATTCTAGTCCATCATTGTTCATCAGCTTCACCTACTGTTTGTTGAAAAACTCTCCGCATAGGACTTTCTCTTTCCAGTTGATAATATTTTCTCTATTAGTCCTCATATTGGACTACTGGAGGATCTCACAATTGTCACTGATCTCCTCACTCAGAGAAGCCTGCAACATTCTTTCATCATTATTCTTCAGATAGGCATGCAAAGACTTGATCTCCTTCGCAACACTATCTTCTATCCCAACCAGTCCTCTTCCACCTTCCTTCCTAGGTAAGTATAGCCTTGCTACGTTACTTCTAGTATGAAGGCACTCATGCCCAGCCATAACTTGCCTAGTTTTATTTGTCCATATTGACAAGTTCTTCCTTTGTCCATTTCACAATACCTGGATAGTAATGTAACACAGCCCGCACGTTGATGCTTCTAATCAAAATATTATTATTATTATTATTATTATTATTATTATTATTATTATTATTATTATTATTATTATTATTATTATTATTAGTATTATTAATATTATTGTTATTATTATTATTACTAGTTTGGTTTGGCTCAGGTTCGGTCCCTATTCCTGGTAGGAATTATATGGATAGCGGGTTACTATCTGTAATCTTAGATATCCACAAGTTTTCAGTAGTCTTTCAAGTGCTTAGAACCCTGCTGATCCCTAAGATACAAACTTTCTGTAGGAGCTCTACCAGGCATTCTATTCCAATCTCCTTCAACTATTTGTCTATATCTTTCCTTATTGTTCATAACATACCAATCATTATAGACAAGACCTTTACTGTTCGCATGCCCTAAATTCTTCCTATTTCAAACTTTACGGGATTAGATTTTTTGTTTGTTTGTTTTTCTTCCCCTTTCTTTACGATCCTGGAATCAAACGGGCATGATGGATCGATAAGTAAGCAACTTCGCTTTTCCTTATCTATAATCGCTATGTTTGGTCTATTACTTTCTAATTTCTTGTCCGTTTGAATAGGAAAGTCCCACAAAATCTTACATTTTTCCGACTGCAATACTCTTTCGACTCAATAATTGTATTATGTGTTTCCAGCTTCAAATCCCCATTTCTGGCACAGTTCCAGTGTATAACAATCTGCTCGAGCCTCCATTTCTTATATTTTTCCTGTGCCAACTTGGAGCATTCAACCATAATGTACCACTATCTCGTTCCAAGTTCCACAGGCTCTACATTTTTCTGACACATTCTCTCCATATACATTTTTCTCAAGTTGTTTGATTTTATCGCTTGATCTTGGGCTGCTACAATTAGGCTCTCTGCTTTTTGCTTTTTTTTTTTTTAATTGCCCCCCTTTTAACAAATCCCAGGATTTTGTTCCACATATGTCTTCAGTGGTTCACCAAAATTGGTCATACTGAGGTTTCTCTCCGATCTGTCTGTCAGGCTCTCTTTGTAGTTTGTTCTTGTCCTTTTCTCCTATTATGCACTTCATCACCAGTTATTATTACTATTCTTTTATTCTTTTACTTGTTTCAGTCATTTGAGTGCAGCCATGCTGGAGCACCACCTTTAGTCGAATAAAATCGACCCCAGGACTTATTCTTTATAAGCCTAGTACTTATTCTATCAGTTTCTTTTGCCGAACTGCTAAGTTACGGGGACCTAAACACACCAGCATCGGTTGTCAAGCGATGGCGGAGGGGGGGGACAAACACAGATACACAAACATATATATATATATATATATATATATATATATATATATATATATATATATATACGACGGGCTTCTTTCAGTTTCCGTCTACCAAACCCACTCACAAGGCTTTGGTTGGCCCGAATCTATAGTAGAAGACACTTGCCCAAGGTGCCACGCAGTGGGACTGAACCCGGAACCATGTGGTTGGTAAGCAAGCTACTTACCATACGGCCACTCCTGCGCCTAAATAAGAATTTCACTCTGCGTACTAGCGTTTCTGCCAGCTCGCCTTATTATTATTATTATTATTATTATTATTATTATTGAGTGAGAGAGCAGTGCATGCCATCAAAGTGACACTGGGGTAAAATATACGAAGCCCAATATACCCATCATGACTACCCGTCTGATAAAGGTACACCAGGCACATGCATCACAACCATATGTGCGCGACATGGTGATCTCATATCAAGATAAACAGCACATGACCTTGCAGGTGGGGCCCAGTTAGAATTTTCTTCAGATTGAGTAACCCATCCTGCTCAAACGGTCCCTGAATAAGGGTTGTTTAAGGATGTTGAAAGAACCACCCATGTTTCCAGAGGTGAACTATTCAAACCCCAAAGAATCCCTCTCAACACATGGCTATGATGCTCCCCCACTACTTCTGCTCGTGATCAGAGATGCACATATTGTCAGCCACGAAGGGACATGCTCAACTGGTTAAGGTCAAACAACTGACAAGCAAATCTGTGGTATTGAGCAGAATATTTGCTGTAGCCCATCTTTTATACCAAGACAAAACAATGTACATGATAACACTTCCAATCAGTTAAGATCAGAAGCCATGAGAGCCACTGCCTGGTACTGCATCAGGGCATTATTATTATTATTATTATTATTATTATTATTATTATTAGTAGTAGTAGTAGTAGTAGTAGTAGTAGTAATAGTAGTAGTAGTAGTAGTAGTCAACGTTTGATAATTTCAGACTTCTACTGCATCACCTGCTATACCTCCGTGTTGCTGGGGGTAGGTGGGCGGGGGTGCATTATTGTGTGTTCTTTTGTTGTTGTTGTTGTTGGTGGCGGTGCCCAAACTCTTTTCGGTATTGTATCAGTTTGTTTTGTTACGGGGTTTGGTTAGTCTTTTGTTGCATTAGTGTCCGTATTGTGTGTTTGCGTGTGTAATGTGAGTTGTGCTCTCCTGTTGGGTATCCATCCTGTAGAGCACATGTTGTGATGGCTGTTTGTTTTATTGGATATTTTCTGTGTAGAGTGTACCTTGTGTTTGTGGATTGTTTTATTCTAGTTGTATTATTGAATTGGTAGTGTCTTGTAGAATGTGGGCGGTTCCTAGCAGGGCTATTTTTTGGATAGTGTTGAGGATCCAGGTATAGCTTCTACGTTTTTGTTCATATGTTCTCTATTTTTATCGTACTCAATATTCCGATTATTACAATGGTATTGTTTTCACCTTCACATCCTACATCTTGAATACTTCAATTTCGATGATTCAACAAAACCTGTTACTCTGAGTTTTCCGTTGCCGTTCATCGGACAGTTTTTGCTAGAATGGTCCATTCTAGCAAAAACTGTCCGATGAATGGCAATGCGAAACTCAGAGTAACAGGTTTTGTTGAATTTTCTGCTGTAAATAAAGCATATTACTCTACCACTGGTATTTGAGTACTCTTTTTTCCACCTTGTTTCACATTTATGTGTTTACTCCGGTATATATATATAGCCAGAGATGATGTGGCCAACTGTCTCATTGTACTGGTTGCACATTCTGCATTTGGTGTTAGAGCCTGGTTTCATTATTTTGCTTTTATAATCATTTGTGGTCAGACACTGGTCTTGTGCAGCGAAAATCAGCCCTTCCCTTTCAGCTTTTAGTCCAGGGCTTTTGAGCCATTGTTGGCTTTTACTTAGGCTCATTTCTTCTCAGCCAAGCCTTGAAGGGTATTGGCCATGCAGTGATTTTCCTCTCTATTTCTTTTTTAGTATATTTTGTAGTTCTGTTTTCATGTTGTTTCTTGTCTCTTTGGCCATTTCTGCGGTGTCGTCTGATATCAGTGAATCAGAGTAATTTTTTCTGTTCTGTGGGGTTTTTTTTTTGTCGCTTCCTTGTGTATAGAGAAAAGCATTTTCTTTCTTCGTGTGACTTTATTACATGTAGTGGCGCGTGGTTTAATGGTTAGGGTGTTGAACTCATGGTCGTAAGATTGTGGTTTCCATTCCTGGACCGAGCCACGCGTTGTGTTCTTGAGCAAAACACTTCATTTCACGGTGCTCCAGTCAAAACTGAGTAATCATGTGACATACCGGCGTCCCGTGCAGGTAGGGAATTTATATGCCATGGAAACCGGAAAACCAACCCTTATGAGTCTGTATGACTCGGGAAGGAACTTTACTTTACCTTTTTATCACATGTAGTAGTCTTCCACTGTTTGTTTCTTAATACTTTTCTAATTCAACTATTGTTATTTTATAGTAGTTCTCTACCTATGTGAAGCCGCTACCTGCTTGTGAGTGGGATAGATATATTCTGTCTATGTCTGCTTTGGAGTGGTGGCTTCGGTATACTGTTGATAGTTTTCTGGTTTTTCTAAGTTACTCAATTCACTGATCTTCCAGTTTGTTATGTTGAAGCCGTAATTTATGACTGGTATGGCTATTATCTTATTTTCAGCATTGAATTCGCTGTTTAATATTAGTCATTGGCATTGAGTTCAGTGTTTGTTGTTGTCATTATTATGGTTGTTGTTGTTGTTTCTTCAAATTTTCTTCCATTTCTCGCCAAGTGTTTTCCGTACACCTTGGGCAGAGAAGCTCATTTGTATGCATTCCCAGATTACACACGCAAATTCACAGGTAAAATATGTGTTTAAAAAATTAATAAATAAATAAATAAATTCATGAATGGATGTTGCTTTCACAGCGATAATGCTCTTCTCAGTACATGAGTCGTTCCAGTTAACACGATTTTTTGCACTTCCTGTAGGGATGGTAAGCCTGGTATCATTTTCAAATAGGTTTCAGTACCTTTTTTTTTATCATTCCTAGAGATCCTACAATCACTGGTACTTATTATTATTATTATTATTATTATTATTATTATTATTATTATTATTATTATTATTATTAAGGCGGCGAGCTGGCAGAAACGTTATGACGCCGGGCGAAATGCTTAGCGGCATTTCGTCTGCCGCTACGTTCTGAGTTCAAATTCCGCCGAGGTCGAC
>NC_043024.1:3489011-3491511 GCF_006345805.1 Octopus sinensis
GCAGAAGTAGTGGGGAAGCATCATAGCCATGTGTTGAGAGGAAGTCTTTGGGGGTTGGATAATTCACCTCTGGAAACATAGGTATTTCGTTCAACATCCTTAAACAACCCTTATTCAGGGACCTTTTGAGCAGGATGGGTTACTCAACCAGAAGAAAATTCTAACTGGGCCCCACCTGCAAGGTCATGTGCTGTTTATCTTGATATGAGATCACCATATCGCGCACATACGGTTGTGATGCATATGCCTAGAGTACTCTTATCAGACGGTTAGTCATGACGGGTATACTGGGCTTCGTATATTTTATCCCAGTGTCACTTTGATAGCATGCACTGCTCTCTCACTCAATAATAATAATAATAATAATAATAATAATAATAATATAATAATAATAATAATAATGATAATAATAATGATAATAATAATGATAATAATAATGATAATAATAATAATAATAATAATACTGATGCAGTACCAGGCAGTGGCTCTCATGGCTTCTGATCTTAACTAAATGCCCTGATGCAGTACCAGGCAGTGGCTCTCATGGCTTCTGATCTTAACTGATTGGAAGTGTTATCATGTACATTGTTTTGTCTTGGTATAAAAGATGGGCTACAGCAAATATTCTGCTCAATACCACAGATTTGCTTGTCAGTTGTTTGACCTTAACCAGTTGAGCATGCCCCTTAGTGGCTGACGATATGTGCATCTCTGATCACGAGCAGAAGTAGTGGGGAAGCATCATAGCCATGTGTTGAGAGGGATTCTTTGGGGTTTGAATAGTTCACCTCTGGAAACATGGGTGGTTCTTTCAACATCCTTAAACAACCCTTATTCTGGGACCGTTTGAGCGGAATGGGCTACTCAACATGAAGAAAATTCTAACTGGGCCCCACCTGCAAGGTCATGTGCTGTTTATCTTGATATGAGATCACCATGTCACGCACATATGGTCGTGATGCATGTACCTGGTGTACCTTTATCAGATGGGTAGTCATGATGGGTATATTGGGCTTCGTATATTTTATCCCAGTGTCACTTTGATGGCATGAACTGCTCTCTATCTCAATAATATAATAATAATAATAATAATAATAATAATAATAATAATAATAATAATAATAATATAATAATAATGATAATAATAATGATAATAATACTAGCTGCCCAGTCCTGGCTAAGAAGGAATATATTCACAGACATGACAGAGTTGGAACCTACATACATTGGAAGCTATGCCAACATTATGGAATAACAACAGAAAAAAGATGGTAGAGGCACACACCAGAAAAGGTCACAGAAAACGAGAAAGCAACCATACTCTGGGATATGCCGATACACACAGATAGAGAAATTAAGGCCAACAGACCAGATATAGTTGTCAGAGATCATGAAGAAAAAAATGCTTTGTAATTGATGTATCAATACCGGCAGATGACAACGTGTCTCTAAAAGAAATGGAGAAACTCTCAAAATACAAAGACCTGGAAATAGAGGTAACCAGAATGTGGAATCTAAAAACAGAAACAATTCCTATCATAGTAGGTGCATTAGGCATGATAAAAAAATATTCAGACAAATGCATAACAAAAACACCAGGACTTACAAACACATAACATACAGAAAATTGCACTACTAGGCACTGCACACATCCTACGCAGAACACTTTCCATACAATAACCATCAGAGCAACACAACAAATCACAGCACATACTCAGGCACACAGAGCTGCGCTCGGTAGTGAAGTGAAAGCACGCTATAAAAATAAAACTACTGAATAATAATAATAATAATACTGAATAATAATAATAATAATAATAAATAATAATAATAATATAATAATAATAATAATACTGGATGGTACTTTTCTGCAGGTTGACAATATGAGCCTCGATTCCAATATATTTCAGCCTCTTAGGTAGAATTTTTGGCTGTTGCGCCAAGTGCACCAGTTACAACAAGGATAATTGTTATTTTAGTCTTCTACACTCTCTTCAATTTTTTTTTCATTCTTTCAGTTTTGCTTCCATTTCATTCTGAGTGTCTTCCCGACACCCAGGACAAAGAAACTCACTATATTCACTTGTAGGCCATTAAAATAAACACGCCAGATTATGCATTTACGAAGTCAAGTTATGTGATAGAAAAAAGGGAAAGAAAGAAAGACTAAAGGAGAAAAGAAAAAATTGAAAACGGAACAAAAAGAACAACTGGAAAAAAAACAAAGTAAAAAGAAGGGGAAACGGAAAGAAAATTCACAGCAACAATGCTCTTCTCCATACCTATGTACCAGTTAAAACAATGTTTTGCACTTCATGCGTAGATGGTAAGCCAGTGATCATTTTCAAATGATTTTCAGTTCTTTTTTTTTTATCATTCCAAATGCTCCTAAAATACCGGCCGAAAATGCTCAGCAGTATTTCGTCTGCTGTTACGTTCTGAATTCAAATTCCACTGAGGTCGACTTTGCCTTTCATCCTCTCGGGGTCGATTAAATAAG
>NC_043024.1:3494011-3551511 GCF_006345805.1 Octopus sinensis
TTTAGTCGAGCAAATCTACCCAGGACTTATTCTTTGTAAGCCTAGTACTTATTCTATCGATTTCTTTTGCCGAACTACTAAGTTACAGGGACCCAAACACACCAACAACGGTTGTCAAGCGATGTTGGGGGGGGGGCAGACATACACGCAAACATATACACACACATGCACACACACACACACACACACACACACAAATATATATATATATACGATGGGCTTCTTTCAGTTTCCGTCTACCACATCCACTCACAAGGCTTTGGTTGGCCCGAGGCTATAGTAGAAGACACTTGCTCAAGGTGCCACGCAGTGGGACTGAACCCGAAACCATGTGGTTGGTAAGCAAGCTACTTACCACACAGCCACTCCTGCGCCTATTCCAAATATGATAACAGATACCGAATTGGTTTCCTTAACCCATTTGATACCAACCCGGTCAAAACCGCCTCTGTCTCTGTAGTACAAATGTCTTGTTTTCATAAGTTCTGAATGAAAATCTTCCACCGAACCTTAGTCACAATTTATGTTCCTAACACTAGCTGAATGATAACTAAGTTGTTTTACTAAATTTGTAAGAAACACAGAGCATCTCAAAATAAATGCAGTAATGAAAGGGTTAATGGGATCGATATAAATTTGGTTCCCTAAATTTTGTTTAGATAAACCTAACGTTTGTTCGCTCAGTGGATACAGCGAGCAAAGGGCGCTAATTCCCAAATTCATTTTGCCGTGGAATCCAAACAATTATCAGAAAACCCATACCAATAATTTACAATCCCATCACGACCACCACCTTAATTTTAATCATGCGTTAAGTGAAGCAAAAATGCTTTTAGACGGAATTTATTCTTACTGGTTTCAAATTTTGGCACAAGGCACAATTTTGAGGTAGGGAAGAAAGTCAATTACATTGACCCTTGCGATCAACTGGTACTTATTTCATCGACTCCGAAAAGAAGAAAGGCAAAGTTGACTTCAGTAGAATTTGAACTCAGAACGTAAAGAAGTCTTAAATGCCCCTAAGCATTCTGCTCAGCGTGCTAGAGATTCTGCCAGCTCACCGCCTTAGAATTTATTCATATTAAAAGCAAAAATACATGAAACAACTTATAATTTTGAAAATGATGATGAAGTCATAGTCCTAGAGCTACGGGTTGTCAAAACTGAACGCCTAAAATTTAGAACAGGCACGGAAACCTTTACCGAGAAGCGGGCTACATGAGACATGGTTCATCATCAGATAGACAGCAATGATAAAAAAAATTTCATGGTATTTTTTTTTGCAAGGCGTGCCATTCACAAAGACTCGCGGGCCGCAGTTTGTCCATGGTTGATTTAGAATGCTGTCAGACAGCAAGCCCTCTACGAGTTAGATAATGTGATCATTGGAACCTCTTTGTTAGCATTCTAATGAGAAGTAGCGGTGAAGAAAGGCGACAACATTCTTGGATTAACCTTAGTCTGTTATAAGAATCAACTTGCTGATCTATCCAGGGGATATTTTCGGCCCAAAGACTTGATAACTTCTAGAAATCCTGGTTTTGGTGACAAGGCCTGAAATTTGTGGGGAGGGAACTAGTCGATTACATCGATTCCAATGTTTCACTGGTACTTAATTTATCGACCCCGAAAGGATGAAAGGCAAAATCGACCCCGGCGGAATTTGAACTCATAATGTAACAACGGGCGAAATATTGCTAAGCATTTCGTCCAGCGTGCTAACGATTCTGCCAGCTCGCCACCTTACGATCTTGATGATAATGTCGGTTCCAAATAAACTATACAGCCACAGAAATGCCGTCAGCCGGGCCAGAGTGACGAAACCATTCTTCACGCCCCCATTCACTGTCCATACATTGTTGACTTGTGGGTCACTTCGCCGTGGAGGTTACCTCGCTGTCATCTTTTGACTGGAAGTGGCGGGCAATTTTCCTTTATCTGGGATCGATGGCGAAAGAAGGTTGTGTGCTGGACGTGACTAAACAGAGATAATTTTGCTCTTCGTCCAAGGCTTCAAAAACTTTTTTCATGTTCCACTTGGAAAGAAAATTGAGGGTGGAGTGGATGGGCCTGCTCTCCAGTAAATATGTCAGAGGTGGTTCAGAGTTAATAAACGTATATGTGTGATTAAGAAGCTCGCTTTGAACCCACAAAGTTTCGAGTTCAGTCCCATTGTGCGGCACCTATGACCTCGGACCGACCAATGACTTGTGAGTGGATTTGGTAGACGGAAACTGTGTCGAAGCCCGTCGTATATATATGCGTTTTTGTGTCTGTGTTTCCCCACCACACACAGGCATACGCTTAACAAACGGTGTTGGTTTATTAACGTCCTCATAATTTAGCGATTCGACAAAAGAGACCGAAAGAATAAGTATTAGAGCGTAGCAAAGAAACTGGTGAGTACTGAGTGGGGGCGATGTGTTCGACTAAAACTCTTCAAGATGTTGTTACAGCATGGCCGCAGTCCAATGACTGAAACGAATAAACGAGAGACGATAACTAGTGAATGAACCTATCACTATAGTAAAAACATACACCTGGAGGCTGGAGAATGACATCGATTCTCGCTGATGATTCTTCCTCCCTGGGGCCTCTTTAACATTTTTTTTGCTCCTTTTGCGGATTCCATGTCTCTCTGTTGCCATTCAATTCCATTATTATGAATTTGAATTGGGAGCTTGGATAACAGGGAATCTTTCATCAGCTGATTACACAACCATGGACACGACCCCTATGGATGCATTGCAGTTATCCTCTTGATGGAGCTTGGCGATCCTGATCGCTGATCCCGGGTTCCTCCGCTCAGCATCAATGTAAGAAAGCACTGTTGGCTCATTTGAGCTCTTCCGTTACCTCTTCACAATCCACCATGATGCTGCAATCCCATGACTTCGCCGAATCCCTGGCAGGGTGGCTGAACGGGTGTTATGCCTTACCAATGGGCAGCCAGTGATTGTGCAGATCACGGTCGCCATTCCGTGAGGGATTTTCAAATCACACGCGTACTTACCTTCAACATATATAGTTTGTTTGCTTTTACAATTCTTCATTTTTTTCTTTTCTTTTTCTTTTTCCCCCTATCATTCATCCTATATCTGTGAAAACACCTACGTGATTTCTAAACTGTGCCTAATGTGTCACCTCCTCCATCACCCTGGTAGCGGTAAACGATTACCATTATTATTATTACCATTATTATTATTATTATTATTATTATTATTATTATTATTATTATTATTATTATTATTATTATTATTATTTCTATTGTTCTATATTCTTTCTTCTTTTCTTTCTTTTACATCACCCGTTCTTTCATCTGTACAATGAACTTCTGACCTGTGTCGTGTTTACGCTATTTTCTAGACCTCTGCTTCACGTGTTCAGATCAGATTGTCAAAATGTACAGATTCTCTCCATAACCTCACCGCTATATATACTTCTCTGCAGACATCCATTCCACAGTGTGGTCTTTCCTTCAGAGGGCCAAGCTGTTCTTCTCAACAACATGGCACCCACACGCAGCCCATGGTTGCTTGGCGCGACTATTCTTTGTATCGTAAGAATATTTCTCTCATTTCCATTCTAATTCTATCGTTTATTAGTCCGTTTTAAATTATAATTAATTGCATTTTAAGTTAATTTCTTTCTCTCTATGTTTCATTCATTGATTATTGTTGTTTCTTTCCCCACAGATCTCCATATTTGTACCAGTAATTACAAACGGTGAGTTTGTCGTTCCAATATACTTTCCATTACAAACATACAACACAAACACAAACACACTCATACACGAGCAATGGATGGATGTATCCAGTCACTGCTTCATCCATCCAATGATCCACCCGTCCGTCCATCAGTCCATCCGTCCATCCATCCATCCATACATACATACATACATACATACATCATCGGAGCAGTACCGATCTGGAGAAATTAGGCTTCTCAAAACCAGAAAGGAGAAAGCTAATTAAAAGACAGCAACTCCAAGCCATCAAGAGAATTGTCAAAATACGTAAAACTTTCCAGAAGTTTAGCATATGCATACATATGCATGTGTCTAGACATGTAACTATGCATATGAATACACATGCATAAAGCACAACATACAAATCTGCACATGTACTGATGCACAAAGACTTGCACACAAAGACCAAAGCATCTATGATGTTAATGAAATTCCAAAGACGGTTCTTTCTCCATTGGCAAGAAATCTTGAGATAAAACTAAATAATAGCATATAATACATGTATTCATGTGGCAATCTCGAAACGCGATGCTTTTCATATAAAGAAAAAGACTACCTAACTCTCTCTCTCTCAATCTCTCCCCCCCTCTCTCTCTCTCTGTAAATACAGTACCGCGCAAAAGTCTTTGGCTACTTTAAACAATTGTAAATTTCTACTAATTGCCAACTTATAAGTGGATGTTTCCCATTGCATTTTTTACAGATGAAACACTGGCCCTGTTGGAGTCATTTCCACACCTAATCATTATATTTTGTAGTAGGGGTTCTGATTGAGAGGGAAAGATGCGAGATGGCTACCAAAAATGGCCGTGCAAAAGTTTTCGGCCACTTCATATAAACGAATCAAGATACGATGTTTTAAAAGAGAAAAAGTCTCAAATGCAAATTTATTGGATAATTTTCATTTCAAGAAGTTGCTGTACATTGTTAATATTTTGTGTGGCTTCCCTTAACTTGAATAATTGTTTCAATGCGCATGGGAAGATATGCGTACAAATCCTTCGCCGTCTTCACAGGTGTAAGATGTCATTCTCTGTGGCTGAGCTCCCACAACTCTTCATGATTACCTGGATTCTTCTGACGAACTCTTCTCTTTACTTCTATCGATATTTAAATCAGGGTTCTGAGATGGCCAGTCTTTCAATACGGTAACGCCGTCATCAACCAAGCTCTGTTGCGAGATATGGCATCTCTCTCTTTCGCTCTCTGCCTCACTCTCTCCACCCTCTCTCTTTCTCTCTCTTCTTTCTCTCCTCTCTCTTTCCGCTCTCTCTGTATATATACATACACACACATGTACACATACATACATTCACACATACATGCATGCACATAGTTGTATGTATGCATGTAAGTATATATGTATGAATGTATGTATGTATGTATGTATGTATGTATGTATGTATGTATGTATGTATGTATGTATGTATGTATGTATGTATGTATGTATGTATGTATGTATCTATATATGTATGTGGTTGCGTGTATGCGTTTTTAAATTCTAATGAAATACTATACTACGTACATTTTCCGTTTCGTTTCCCTTATGTTTTGTTTTTATTCTTCTTGTATGGTTTTCTTATAATCATTATTTTTCTGTCTTTCCTTCAGGTAAATTCGTCCGCAAAAATGTCGACAGCTTGACCCAGGATGAAGTTGTCAGTCTACAAGTGGCCTTATATTCTATGCAAAAGGACGAAGGTCCAACTGGCTTCCAGGCTATTTCAGCCTATCACGGAGAACCGGCCGACTGCAAAGCTGCCGATGGTAGCACAGTGGTATGTTGCCTGCATGGTATGCCTACGTTTCCTTTGTGGCACAGGCTGTACCTTGTACAATTCGAACAGGCTATGGCAAGTCATGGGTCAACTCATGGCGTCCCCTATTGGGACTGGACACAGCCGATGTCCGAACTGCCGGCACTGGTGCAGCATCCGTTGTTTATTGACCCCAGCGGCGAGAAAGCAAAGAAAAATGTCTTTTATTCGGGTGCCATTGCTTTTGAGAAGAAATCCACTGCAAGAGCAGTTGATGACCATCTTTTCGACGCTTCACATGGAAAGAAAAACAGCTTACTGGAGAACATCTTGATGGCTTTTGAACAGGAAGAATATTGTCGATTTGAAGTTCAATTCGAGGTAGCTCACAATCCAGTGCACTTCTTAGTTGGCGGCAGATATACTTATTCTATGTCTAGTCTGGAGTACACCTCATACGACCCACTCTTCTTTTTGCATCATTCCAACGTTGAGCGTCTGTTTACTATATGGCAAGCGCTTCAGAAACATCGAGGTCACGATAGCAAAATTAACTGCGGTTTGAACCTGTTGCATACTCCCATGGAACCGTTCGGACGAGATTCTAACCCGATCGAACTGACCAAGAACAACGCTAAGGCAGCCGATATATTTACTGCCGATCATTTGGAATATAATTACGACGATCTCACATTGAATGGAATGAGCATTTCCGAATTAGACAGCTTATTAAAGGAACGTCAATCTCATCCGAGATCTTTCGCCAACTTCCGACTGGGCGGCATCAAGACATCTGCTAATGTCCATATCTCGGTGTGTATCCCGAGCAAAGATTCAAGAAAAAGTGATGACTGCCATCACGACGCTGGAGAATTCTTCATCCTTGGTGGTAAAAGAGAAATGCCATGGGATTTCGGTTATCCTTATCTTCATGACATCACCGATACTGTCAAGTCGTTAGGATTGGAATTGGATGGAAACTATTATCTGAAAGCCGAAGTAACTGCCATCAACGGAAGTCATCTGCCTAGTGATATTATTCCGAAACCAATTGTTACCTACATACCGGAAGTTGGACATCACGACCGTAAGTACCATTCAAACATATTTCGACAGAAACTTCGTTTTAAACACCGGTAAATAACACAAGTCACTAAATCATTCGATCAGACGGCTATCAAGAAATAGCAACTAAATCTTCCTCAAATTACAATCTAAATAAGACGGAATACATTACTAAATGTACTTCCATATACACAAATATATGGATTGTTCGCAGTTGTAATGGCTTTGTTCGTAAGTCTACATAAACAGGGCTAAACAACAGCATCATTTGATCGAAAGTAAAATCTGAAGATGTCTTCACAACAGGAACATTTAAGATTTATTCCGCAGATAAAGTTTTTTTTTTTTTTTTGTAAAATGAAGTTCACATTGTAATTGAGATTTATCTGATTTCATTACTAATCTGGTTAATTGTAGATATAGTAATATTAATTAAGCTCTCTGCGTCGCCGAATACGATCTATGGTTATTTATAAGTAGGGGAAGGCTGTAAAATCCGCGAGCTGATGTGATTTGAAGGTCTTCATTACATCAAGCGTGAACGGTAGTGAAAATTTAGGCAACAAGGTAAGCAGACTTCTTGAAAGAATCCTCACCAGAGGCTAAGCTGTTGCTAAAGTCAGCCAAGCAGCAAATTGTTGTGTTAACACGGTTATCCGTGTTTTGTCTACAACATATAGTTAGTTCGTAACATCCACGTTTTAGGCCTACCACTTCTTATAAATATTTCTTCAAACTGAAGCTAATATAATTATGAGATCGGGAAAATGATGATGATGATGATGGTAATGATGATAATAATATTCTATTGATAATTAATTAAAGAAAATAGAATCATAAATATGCCACGAGGAAAAGGTTCGGCAAATAAATACAAGATTTTAAAATATGTACAGGGATCGATTTTAATCGACTAAAACCCTCCAATCACTGCTCAAGCATGGCCGCTGAAAATTTACTAAATATAGTCAAAAATTAACAACAAAAGATAAAGGATACATAATTCAGGAAATTATAATTTCTGGGGAAGAGCGCAAGGAGGTTCTCCCTGCAAATGTAATGTCGAAATATTTTAGACAATAGTTTTGAATTGAAATGAATTATTTCAAAATTAACGCCTATTTGACGTGTCTCTCTTCTCCAATTTCAGCTGAGATGATCAAAGTTGATAAAGCTGATGTCAAAATACGTAAAGATGTCAGTGTCCTCACTAAGGAAGAAGAATATGGAGTAAGAATTGCCATGGAACGTTTTATGTTGGATAAATCCATTAATGGTTACCAAGCTCTGGCAGAATTCCACGGTCTTCCTGCCAAATGCCCGCGACCAGATGCTCCAAATCGTATTGCTTGCTGTGAACATGGAATGGCTACATTTCCTCACTGGCACCGGCTTGTAATCATGCAGCTTGAGGACGCCCTCGCTGACAGAGGATCTACAGTTGGTGTGCCATATTGGGATTGGTCAAAACCCATCACCCATCTGCCCTCTTTGGTTGCTGAAGAAACATATCAAGATCCTTTCACATTGGAAAGTAAACCGAATCCTTTCTTCCGTGCCTCCATCGACTTCCTCCATTCCGGGGTCTACACTACACGCGATGTTGATCCAAGGTTTGTAACTCTGGCCCTTTATCGATTTTTTTTATTGATTGGAAACAGCTCTTCATTTCATAGAACAGCTCTTCATTTCCTCGTTATTATTACCGTTATTCCATCTTGCACACTTTTTGACATTTGTCGAATGATAGCTCTTGTTGGTATCAAAGTATTTGAGAGTACTAGAGGATTACTTTCGAAACGACTGTTCAGGTTTCAAACCCAGACTATGCACACACGTGCGCACGAAAGAGAGAGAGAGAGAAAGAGAGAGAATAATGCTAATACAGTCGGGTATGTTGCGTGGATTGTCATAGAGACGCCATTAGGAAATTCAGAATATACCGGAAGCAAACAGAGCAATGGCTAATTGTTGATTGTCTTTCAAAGGTCATAGTTAGACTATATTGATTGATTGATTATCGATGGTATATACATGAAATTACATGAAATTTTCTGTAAAATTTTACCACAGCATGTTCGAGAAGAAGTGAAGGAGGATATGGGGAGACGAAAAACAATTAGTAAAATTTATATTCAATAAATATTAATTAATTTGAATTTATTAATAAGCATGCATCGGCTAAAATTTATATTAGTGAATTTTTTTTTTTTTGTGTGTGAAGATATAATTGAGGCTTGTTTTGTTTTATGTAGATTGCTGATCCAACCAGCCAAAGGTGACCATTGTCCACTATACGACGGTTTGTTATTGGCCTACGAACAAGATGAATACTGTGACTTCGAAGTTCAGTTCGAGGTTACACACAATTTTGTTCATGCTTGGATTGGTGGCAAAGAGGCCTACTCCATGTCGTCACTGCATTATACTTCGTTCGATCCTCTCTTCTGGTTACATCACGCCCAAGTGGACAGGTTATGGGCCATATGGCAAGCACTGCAAATACACAGAAGAAAACCATATAAAGCATATTGTGCCAATTCCGAAGTGCATCGACCTCTCAAACCATTCGCTTTTGAGTCTCCCTTCAACAATAACGAACACACCAGAGCACATGCAATACCCACCGATGTGTACGACTACCAAGCCAACCTTGGCTATACGTTTGATAGCCTGTCGTTTGGCGGCATGTCAATTCGAGAACTGCAGAAACACATCGATGAAAAGAAAACCCATGACCGGGTATTCGCCGGTTTCCTCTTCGGGGGTATTAAAACATCGGCAAATATCGATCTTTATGTTGTGGCAGCTGGTAACGAATATCTAGCTTCACCAATTTCTATTCTTGGTGGCACCAAGGAAATGCCATGGAGATTTGATCGATTATTCAGACAAGAAATTACAGATTCCCTCAAAGCTTTGGGTGTTGATCCATTTGGCGATTTCACTCTCCGTGTCGATATCAAAGATGTCAATGGAACTGCTTTACCATCGACCATTATTTCACAACCGATTGTCATATTCGAACCCGGCAAAGGTAATGAAAATTCTTTCTTTTTATCTTGCTTGAATTTTCCCTTCTTAAATTCTCATAATATGGAATATCAAAAGTGGTTGTTTTAGTCATTCAAGTTATTGAATGTCATTAGTTTCGTCAGTCTATAGCAGAAGTAAAAAGAACAAAAGCTGAGGCCGAACGGCTACATGCAGTCTTTTCAAGGACTATCCTCGGACTTCTGAAAAAAAGTCTAACGTTTTATTTCAAACTATACGTTGGAATATAGTTTGAATTTAATTTAATATACTTTAAAGGCTATCTTTATAACTAATTTCGAGATTTAAAAACAATATATATCTTTATCTACATTTATAATTGCTAGTTTTAAAAAATTACAATTGTGTTCAAAACATTAAAGTTCAAAGAATTTTTTTTTAGATACTGAATAATAACTTTTCGGTGGGATGTTTATAGCGAATCACCAAATTTTTATATTGTACTATCGTTTTTTTTTTTAAATTCCATTTTTAAATAATTAAAAAATTATTTTATAAATCTTTAGATTTCGGAGATATTTTCGGTTACATGGTTTGTGAGATGTCACTTAACTTCAATATGCGTTCTGTTATATAATGGTCTCCCAATTCTAGTTTCTAGTGTTGATCTGTCAATCAGCATTGATGTATAGAATATGAGCTAAACCTAATTTTGTTTGTGTATCGTCTTGTATTCCAGTTGAAACAGACGTTAAATTTGACGAAAACTTCCGTACAAGAAAAGAAGTGTCTACTCTAACAGCGAGCCAGATGGCAGCTCTGCGAGAAGCCCTGGAAAAATACGAAGCAGATAAAACAGCGAATGGCTATCAACAAGTGGCTGCCTTCCACGGTTCTACAGAATGGTGTCCCAGTCCTGACGCCGAACATAAATATGCTTGTTGTCACCATGGAATGGCCACGTTCCCACACTGGCACAGATTACTTACATTGAACTTCGAAAATGGTTTACGACGAAACGGTTATGACGGTGGAATTCCTTACTGGGATTGGCTGAATCCGATCAGCGCACTTCCGAACCTTGTAGCTGAAGAACAATATACCGATATGAATGGCGAAACTCACGTCAACCCATTCTTCAGTGGTTCGATCGACCATATAGGAAAGACTACATCTCGTGCTCCTTCAGCTGACCTTTTCCTCCAACCGAAATTCGGTGAATTTACTTCTTTGACCAATGAAGTAATCTACGCTCTTGAACAGGAAGACTTTTGTTCGTTCGAAGTACAGTTTGAAATTGCACATAACCATATCCATGCTTTGGTTGGAGGTACTGAGCCCTATTCAATGTCCTCTCTCGAGTTCACTGCTTACGACCCAATCTTCTTACTGCACCACTCAAACGTCGATAGAATCTGGGCCATCTGGCAAGCTTTACAGAAACATCGAGGAAATGCATACAACTCTGCCAACTGTGCAATCGAGCTTCTTCGTCAACCGATGTCTCCTTTCAGTTTGTCAAGCGACATCAACGTTGACTCGCAAACCCGTGAACATTCCGTTCCTTTCGATGCGTTCGACTACACGAAAAGCTTCCACTACGAATACGACTCACTTGACGTCAGTGGCATGTCCATCCCGCAATTACAGACAGAGATTAACAAACGTCGAGCTAAGGATCGTATTTTCGTTACTTTCTTACTGGAGGGTCACAAACAGTCCCTTCTCGTTGAGTATTACATCCGATTGCATGGAAGTACTGACCGAAATAAAGCTGGTGAATTCTACGTATTGGGTAGCGAGAACGAAATGCCATGGAAGTTCGACAGAGTGTACAAAGCCGACATTACTAGACAAATGGAACACCTGCACCTCCATTACAACGATCTCTACCACATTGAATATACACTGAAAGACATGAGTGGTGCTGAAGTGACAAGTCTTGGTTTAGAACCTGCAGTCATATTTGAACCTGGATTAGGCAAGTTAAAGCTTACATTTAATTACATTCAATAATAATTCCATCGCCGCATTAAAATTGAATCCATTTTTATCTTCTCAATTTTACAAATTCCTTTGAAAAATTAAACCCGAAATTACTTTCATTCCATAATTACATAACCGAATATTTAATGTCATATTAGCCACACTCCTCCCTACACACAGAATGGTTCATAATTCAATTGGTCTGAAAATATTTTAGATGGCTCTACAAACACTATCGTCGAAGCTTTGATTAAATGACATTTCTGTATTTTTACTTTCTTTTCGTTTTTCGTTTTTCGTAGGTCATTATGGCGAAGACCGTGCCTGGATCGAACCTGTGACGAGTGCTAATCGAATCAGGAAGAATTTGGAAGATTTGGATGTCGGTGAAATTGAATCTCTGAGAAATGCTTTCAAACAGATCAAGATGGATGGTACATATGAAAGAATAGCAGCTTTCCACGGACTTCCTGCTAAATGTCCGAACGAAGACGGTAGCAAAGTGTACACGTGTTGTTTGCACGGTATGCCCAACTTCCTTCATTGGCATCGTTTATATACGGTGTCTGTTGAGCATGAACTGTTGGCTAGAGGTTCTTCAGTTGCCGTTCCGTACTGGGATTGGCTGAAGTCTTTCGACGAATTACCGAAACTTATCAACGAAGCTACGTTCTATAATTCACGCACTCTTCACATTGAGTCCAATCCTTTCTTCAATGGAAAGATATCATTTGAAAACACAGAAACTGACCGTGACCCTCAACCGAATCTCTTCGGAAACAGCTATTTTTATGAACATGCACTGTTCGCCTTTGAACAAACAGACTTTTGTGAATTTGCCACTCACTTAGAAGTCCTTCATAACAGTCTCCACTCTTGGCTTGGTGGTCGAGATCCTCATTCCATGTCGTCACTTGATTATGCAGCCTACGACCCCGTTTTCTTCCTTCATCATAGCAACATGGATCGTCTCTGGGCCATTTGGCAGGAACTGCAACGCTACCGTAAATTACCCTATAACAGTGCCAACTGTGCTCTTGGACTGCTCAACCAACCAATGCGTCCTTTCAGCAACAAAACTGCAAACTCCAATCTTTTGACCTTCACTCATAGCAGAGCAAACGATGTGTTCGACTATCAGAATGTGCTTCATTACAAATACGACTCACTCGCTTTCAACGGTCTCACTGTTATTCAACTGGAAAATCTCTTGCAACACAACAGACACCAACAAGATCGTGTTTTTGCAGCATTCTTGTTGCACGGGGTGAAAGCTTCTGCCGATGTTAGAATTTACATATGTGCTCCGACTGGCCGGAACCAAGAGAACTGTGCCAACTACGCCGGAGTGTTTTCCATCTTGGGAGGAGAATCGGAAATGCCATGGAGATTCACTCACCTCTTCCGTTACGAGATCACTGATTCACTAATGAAATTAGGGCTCAACCACAATAGTCACTTCCGTATTTCAACAGAAGTTAGAGCTGTAAATGGATCGAAGATAGAAAAGAAAATATTTCCAGAACCAACCATTATATTTGTTCCGAAACATGGTAAGATAAACTTTCTATCACATCCAATATATTTTCATGTTCCTATGCTTGGAGATTTCCTTCTTTTAATTTACATATTTTAAAAAAATTATTGTTTTTGTAAAATGCTTGCTTATTTCTTGAATTGATGTAAGATTTATTGTCGTTTTGCAGGTGCCCATTCCGAGAGCGACGAGAAGAAATTGGTACGAGCAAACCTTATAAGAAAGAATATAAATCGTTTATCTCTTGAGGAAATCGATTCTCTTATGCACGCTTTAAAACGAATGCAAAAGGACAAGTCTTCAGACGGTTTCGAAAGCATAGCAACTTTCCACGCTCTTCCACCGATGTGTCCGAACCCAACAGCGAAACATCGCTACGCCTGTTGCCTCCACGGTATGGCCACTTTCCCTCAATGGCACCGTCTGTTTGTCGTTCAGTTCGAGCAAGCTTTGCAAAGACACGGCGCCAAAGTCGGTGTTCCCTACTGGGACTGGACTTATCCAATGTCAGAAATACCCAGCTTCCTCGCCTTAGAGAAATACGTCAACCCATACACAGGTATCGAAATGTTCAACCCTTTTAACCACGGTCACATATCATATATCAGCAAAGAGACTATGACCCACCGTGATATCAGCCCACATATGTTTGAAAAACCCGAATTGGGAAAACAAACTTGGTTGTTCAATAACATTATTTTGGCTTTAGAACAAACGGATTATTGCGAGTTTGAAATTCAATTCGAGGTCGTTCATAATGCTATCCATTCTTGGCTGGGTGGTAAAGAAATGTACTCGATGAACCACCTACATTACGCTGCTTATGACCCAGCTTTTTACTCCCATCACGCCAACGTCGACCGCCTGTGGGTTATTTGGCAGGAACTTCAGAAGTTAAGAGGTCTTCCGGCTTACGAATCCAACTGTGCTATTGAAATGATGTCGAAGCCACTGAAACCTTTCTCGTTCGGTCCTCCCTACAATTTGAACCCTCACACCTATAAATACTCTACGCCCTCAGCCGTCTTCAAGTACAAAGAACATTTCCACTATGAATACGATATGCTGGAAATGAATGGCATGTCGGTTGCACAACTGGAAGCTTACATCAGGACTCAGAAGCAAAGAGAACGAATGTTCGCAGGGTTCTTATTGAAAGGAATCGGTCAGTCGGCCTATGCTACTTTCCAGGTAAGTTTACGCCGCCTTTGCAAACCTGAACGACACAGCACTTGGGTTAATATCGAAAATGCATTATTCATCACACACACACACACACACACAACACACACACACACACACACACACACACGCACGCACACACACATCTACACATCAACTACACGTATACACACAGACAGACATATACGCGCACACATACACACGTCGGACGCAACATATACGTGAAGACAAAAAGCATAAACACATCTTACCGTACACTCACTGAGAAACAGTAATACAAACACATTAACACACACTAACATAAACGCATGCATACACACACTAACCAGATTTTCGTCTCTGCACTTAGGTTTACTTTCTCATCACTAACACTCTCCGCCATTCCTTTCCGTAAAAATAACCCAAAATCAATTTCTTTCTTTCAGGTTTGTGATAAAAAGAATTCGTGTCACGACGGCAGCCATTTCTCCATTTTGGGTGGAAGCGCGGAGATGTCATGGGCTTTTGATCGTCTTTATGTGATGGAAATTACCGATATTCTTCATGATATGGGATTGAAATTCGATTCTCATTTCCACATCCATCACCATATCAAGACAGCTAATGGAACTGATTTACCATCAGACTTAATCCCACAGGCAACCATTATTCGTATTCCTGCAATGAGTAAGTCGTTCTCATTTCCCTTTATTATTCTCCTTCCACTATCTATCTATCTATCTATCTATCTATCTATCTATCTATCTATCTATCTATCTATCTATCTATCTATCTATCTATCTATCTATCTATCTATCTGTCTGTCTGTCTGTCTATCTATCTGTCTATCTATCTATCAATCTATTTATCAATTTCTCTTTCTCTCTCTCTCTCTCTCTCTCTCTCTCCCTCCCTCTCTCCATTTTCTTCTCTCTTTGATCTGTCGTATCATTTCTAGATTCTCTTGTTTAAATGTTATCTCGCCTTTCCTTCTAAACAGGACTAGAGAAACAAAGATTTATTCCACACAACAGAATTCGCAAAAACATCAACTCCTTAGAAGAACGAGATGTCCAAAATATCATGTCTGCTTTAACACGTATGAAGGAAGATGAGAGCAATTTCGGATTCCAGACTGTCGCAAGTTATCACGGTTCTACAATGTGTCCAGATCCAGAGAACGCGAAATACGCCTGTTGCCAACATGGTATGGCAACTTTCCCTCATTGGCATCGTATCTATGCACTGCAATTCGAAGAGGCTCTACGAAGACATGGTTCCAATGTTGCAATTCCTTACTGGGATTGGACAACGCATTCTGAAAAGTTACCAAGTGTTTTGTCCAGGTCTGATTACTATGACGCTTGGAATGATGTTGTGATTGAGAACCCTTTCCTCAGGGGTTACATCAAATCAGAAGATACATACACTGTACGTGATGTTCAACAGGAATTATTTGAACTGGCAAAGGGAGGTGAAACGTCTTTGCTGTACGATCAAGTTCTACTAATGCTGGAACAGGAAGATTTCTGCGATTTTGAAGTCCAATTCGAAGTCGTTCACAATTCTATTCATTATCTCTTGGGTGGTCACCAGAAATATGCCATGTCCAGTTTGGTATACAGCTCTTTCGACCCTATATTTTACATCCACCATTCTATGGTAAGTGAAGCTTCATTGATATTTCTTCTTTGCTTACGCTCTGAGTTGAGTTCAAATGCCAGTGTGGTCGACATTGTCTCTCATCACTTCGGGGTCGATAAAATAGTACCAGTCAAACTTTGGATCTGTTGTAGTCGACTAGCCCTTATTCGTGACAATATAAGGCCTTGTGCTCATATCAGAAGAGAACTGAGGTCGGTATTATCAGCTCCGAAATTGCTGGCCTTGTGCCAAAGTTTGAAACCATTATTATTATTATTATTATTATTATTATTATTATTATTATTATTATTCAGGCGGCGAGCTTAGCCCCATTTCGTCCGTCCTCGTGTTCTCAGTTCAAATTCTACCGGAGTTGATTTTGCCGTTCATATTTTCGGAGGTCGATAATATAAGTACCAGTGAAACACTGGGGTCGATGTACCCAACTACTCCACTTGCCACGAAACGGTCTTGTGCCCGTAATAGAAAATATTCCTCTTGTTATAGTTGTTGCTGTCGTTCTGTGAGGGACATGAATTCTTCAACATCTTACACACTTTACTGGAACTGAACGTTTAAATAGCAATCAATGAGGGTTTTTTTACATTCCAATTCTTTTCTCTCAGATAAAGAACTGTCATTCTATACGGCGTTCATTTAAAATGCAATTTGGTTTCGTTATCATGTCCCCAAGGCGGCGAGCTGGCAGAAACGTTAGCACGCCGGGCGAAACGCTTTGCGGTGTTTCGTCTGTCTTTACGTTATGAGTTCAAATTCCGCCGAAGTCGACTTTACCTTTCATCCTTTCGGGGTCGATTAAATAAGTACCAGTTACGCATTGGGGTCGATATAAACGATTTAATTTGTTTGTCTGTCCTTGTTTGTCCTCTCTGTGGGTAGTAAAGAAATAGGTATTTCGTCTGTCTTTACGTTCTGAGTTCAAATTCCGCCGAGGTCGACTTTGCTTTCATCCTTTCGGAGTCGATAAATTAAGTACCAGTTACGTACTGGAGTCGATCTAATTGGCTGCCGTCTCCCACCAAATTTCGAACCTTGTGCCTAGAGTAGAAAAGATTATCATGTCCCCATTAGACAATAATAAACCAGTTGGGTATATATACCTCTTACTTTCCAGTGTTAACCTACATATATATACATACATACATGCATACGTACATACATACATACATACATACATACATACATACATACATACATACATACATACATACATACGTGTAATTTCATATGTATTATCTCTTGTGTGTTTTATAATAAAATGACCGGAAGTGTTTGACTTTGTTTTATCATATTTGTTTCAGGTCGACCGTATTTGGGCAATTTGGCAAGAATTACAAGAATACAGAAAGATGCCGTTCGACAAAGCTTACTGTGCCCTTGATCAAATGTCTTTGGCTATGAAACCATTCACCTGGGAATCAAATCCCAATTTGGCCACGCGAGCTTTGGCCACACCAAGTATGTTGTTTGATTACAAACGTTTTGGGTATAAATACGACAATCTCGAGTTCCATGAAATGGATACTGAACATTTGGAAATAGAAATTCAGAAATTGAAACAGAAAGACCGTGTATTCGCCACTTTCTTACTCCACGGCATCAAAACCTCGGCCGACGTCCACCTGAAATTATGTGACGACAAGAGTTGTTCAGCAGCTGGTGTTGTGTTCATTTTGGGTGGAGAAACTGAAATGCCATGGCATTTTGATAGAACATATAAAATGGACATCACAAAGGTTATGAAAGAGAAAGGTATCGCTATGGAATCTCTTTTCCATCACGACAGTAAAGTACATTTGGAGATGGAAATTATAACAATAGATGGCACTGTTTTAGACCAGAATTCTTTGCCTAAACCGTCGTTGGTATATTCTCCTGCTAAAGGTAAGACAATTGTTTTAATGAGTTCATCTTTACTTTAAATATAGATATGATCCATCTTTCTTCGGTACTTCATAGCTTGCTCTGTTTTCTTTTACAGGATCTGTGCACCAACATCATCATCATCATAAGGAATACGCCGAGGGAACAATTGTTAGGAAGAACGTTAACAGTCTGACACCGTCAGAGATTGACAACTTAAGACATGCTCTAAGCGATGTAATGGCTGACAAATCTGAGAACGGTTACCAGAAGATTGCAGCTTATCATGGCATGCCACTTAGCTGTAAATACCCGAACGGTACGGCATATGCTTGCTGTCAACATGGAATGGTAACATTCCCTCACTGGCATAGATTGTTTGTGAAGCAAATGGAAGACGCTTTGAAACTGAAAGGTGCCAAAACAGGTATTCCTTACTGGGATTGGACGACGCCGTTCACTGATCTGCCAACATTGATCACTGAAGAGACAGACAATCCGTTTCATCACGCACATATTGATTCAGTTGATGAGATAACGACTAGAGCGCCGCGACACCAACTATTTGAAGGTCGACATTTCTTCTACGATCAAATGATGTTTGCACTAGAACAAACTAATTTCTGCGACTTTGAAATCCAGTTCGAAATCTCCCATAATGCCATTCACTCGTGGGTAGGAGGCAGCTCTCCTTACAGCATGTCAACTCTTCATTACACCTCATACGATCCACTCTTTTACTTACATCATTCAAACGTGGATCGTATCTGGGCCATCTGGCAAGCCTTGCAGAAATATCGAGGACTTCCGTATGATAGTGCCAACTGCGAAATCCACAGACTTAAAAAACCTCTCAATCCTTTCAGTTCCGATGCCAACCACAACGAGCAAACCAGAACTCATTCGACAGGAGAATCTTCTTTCGATTATCACAAATTACACTATGACTATGATAACCTCATCTTCCATGGTATGACGATTCCACAGTTGGAAACAGAATTAATGAAATCCAAAAAGAAAGACCGAGTCTATGCTGGTTTCTTATTGCGTACCATTGGACAATCTGCTGATGTCGAATTCGAAGTATGTCGCAAAGACGGAGAATGCAAATTTGCAGGCACGTTTTGCATTTTAGGCGGCAAGCACGAGATGTTCTGGGCGTTTGATCGACTGTATAAATACGACATTACCAGCACTTTAGAACAGCTCCGTCTCCATGCTCACGATCAGTTCAGTATAACAGTCTCTATAAAGGCTACTGATGGAAGTACCCTGGCTCCCAGCCTGATACCACCACCAAGTATCATGTACCATCCAGCTGCAGGTCAGTTATCTTACATTTGGCCATTTTTATTCTTTTTAAATCAATTCTTATTTTTTCGTAACTATTCTCTGGTGCATTTCCAATGATTTATTTATTCATCTTGGTTTCTTTCTTTTTCAAATATTTCTAAATTGCATCAATAAAATATATCGTTGAAAAAAATATAACTTGATCACTTAAACAATTCTCTGATACCATATGTCGTTTAATTAATTCCATCTTTTCTAAACATGGTTAGCATCTAATATCTAATCTTGCCATATCTTTATATCTCATAGTAACTCTCACACGCTAAATTGGAATTTCGTTGAACAAGAAAGAATAACCGTTTCTCACGGACCTCGCGCGCGCGCACTATTTCATCCAATTTAATATGTCTTTCTTTTGTTTTTCCAGCTTGAAATCCTCTTTTTAATAGCTCCTCTACTTTTCTGATATGAAACATCGAAGAACGCTCTCTGACGTAACATTTTTTCCCCAACGGTAATGATCATAAGGAACTTTACGGCTATAACGCCAATCCAAGGAATATTTCCCAACACTGAAACTGCTTTTTGGATTACGTTTATTGGAAATTTACTCTTTATGCTAATAAATCTACCATGAATACTCAATCTTGCTTTGTTCTTCTACCTATTTAAGATTTAAGAGATGTACATTTATATTTAATACGCTCGCGGGATCTTTTCCCTTTGAACGGCATATGTCAACACAATTTCTAGTTAACTAAACACTTTTAAACTCCGTATACTGGTAGAATGTATCAAAATAAAACATCATATTTTTCTTGGCTTTATTGAGAAAATTCTATAGTTTGTAACATATTTCCACTTTAAAATCGAGCATTTCGGCAATTTTAACCAATCAAATACGTCCATTTGGAATCAAAACATACCGTGCTGTATGAATATGTCCCTTGTTTAAGAAACAGATTGGGCTTATTTACATTTGCGAAGAAAAAAAGATACCCTTCCCCTACCCCTAACCCTAACCATAACTCTAAACCTAACCCTAAAATAGATTGAAATGCAAAGATCGATACTAGGGTTATAATTATGGGTGACAATTTCATACGATACCGCTACGGAAAAAGGGATTTTTTTTAGCGGTGTCAAATGAAAATGTCACCCATAATTATAACCCTAGTATCGATCTTTGCATTTCAATCTAATTTAGGGTTAGAGTTAGGGTTAGGGGTGGTGGAAGGGTATCTTTTTTTTCTTCGCAAATGTAAATAAACCCAATCTATTTCTTAAACAAGGGACATATTCATACAGCACGGTATGTTTTGATTCCAAATGGATGTATTTGATTGGTTAAAATTGCCGAAATGCTCGATTTTAAAGTGGAAATATGTTACAAACTATAGAATTTTCTCAATAAAGCCAAGAAAAAAATGATGTTTTATTTTGATACATTCTACCAGTATACGAAGTTTAAAAGTGTTTAGTTAACTAGAAATTGTGTTGACATATGCCGTTCAAATGGAAAAGATCCCGCTCGCGTACACTGAAACGTGGAAACATCTTCGTTACGGTAACTGGCTCGGAGGAGAATACTTCCTTACAGACAATGTGTGTAAAAACACATCGAGCTGGATTAGCTGTTATGTTGTCGAACTTCCTCTACATTAAACACAGCATCTGTCGTTCGTAGCCGCTGTAGCGTGCAGCCATTCAAATAGTGGCGCTAATTTGTGACTGCCGGCAATATGACATAATGTCGTATTGCCGAGGAAATATGATTGGTTGAAATAACTGCTCATATTGGAATTCTGAAAATTAGTTAAAGAATATTTTTATGCGATTTTAATTGTTAAAAGTCAAGTTGAGCAGTTATAAAAACCCTGGATTTTGGGGGAAAAACCTGAGAAGAAAAAAAAAGATACCCTTCCCCCCACCCCAAACCCTAAAACAGATTGAAATGCAATAGATCGATACTAGGGTCATAATTATGGGTGACAATTTCATTTGACACCGCTAGAAAAGATCCGGACGGCTTTATCAATATCAACTTTCACCCAAGACAATTAAAATAGGCATGCGTAAATGAGTGTAAAATAAGCAGCCTTAAAATAACGACTATCTAAACTACTATAACTGTAGAAAAACTGGTGACTATAAATATACCACTAAGAACAACTGCTCTTATTATGTAAACAACAAATAAGAAATATCCACTCGTGAGTGAACAGGAATGTATTATATATGATTGTACACAACTTTCTTTTAATCCTCACTGATTTCTGCGTCTATATTTATTTGATTTTTGAAGTTACACTTCTTCTGGCGGAACGTTCTCTCACTCTCTCTCTTTTGTGCATGCCCGTTGCTAAAGGGATGCTCTGTACAGCAATGCCTCCTCTCTAGTCAATGGTGCACCCTCAGATTTACAGTAATACACTTATTTCAAAACTCCACTTTAGCATTATTACAAATTAGTGTCAACCCAGAATATTCTGAAGCACTCACAGATACCAAACTTTGGCGACGAGCTTGCTTCTATTAATATGACTGTATGTATGTATGTACGTATTTCTTTGAATTTTATTAAAGTTCTTCTTAAGACAGTTCAAAAGAGATTCTTTGAGTTAAGAGTATTTGTAAATATGTGGTTCGGTCGGTAGGTCGGTTCAACTGTCGATGTATACACCCTATTGTGTATACATCTAAAGACCCTTTGGAATGTTTTACAAATCTTCACTGTACCACTAATAGATTGTATTTGGCGAATTCGTGTCAAGTTTCTTTTGTTCTTTCTTCCAAAAACCTAGTCTTTCTAAGTTCTGTGTGTGAGGGAGAGAAAAAGAAAATGGAATTCACGAGACTCTTTACTAATCATTAAATCGCTTCAACCCATTGTGCATCGCTGTCACTTTGATGGCATCGGGTAGTCGAATACTGGGAACGGGCTTTAAACGGCATACTACAGAGTGTATACCAAACTTTAAATTATTACTTTATATATATATATATATATAATTTATGCGCCCTTTTCAAGCTTAGTAAGGCTCATGGGCCCGATTTCCCGGTTTCTGTGGCGTATGTGTTCCCCCCAGCTGGACGGTACGCCAGTTCATCGCAGCGTTATCCAAGAAACAGGAAGAAAGAGTGAGAGAAAGTACAACAGGGGTCGCCACTACCCACTGCCGGAGACTCGTGGAGCTTTAGGTGTTTTTGCTCAATAAACACACACAACGCCCGGTCTGGGAATCGAAACCGCGATCCTCCGATCGCGAGTCCGCTGCCCTAACCACTGGGCTATTGTGCCACCACACACACACACAATATATTGTACCGTTTCCAGATAGGAAGATCAATAAAGAAAGTTCTCTATCTGGTGAGAGATAATATTATTTATTTAAAGGACACAATATATGTCTTTAAGTGCCACTAATAGTTTCATATGTTGAGAAACATCTCAAACATATTCATCAGGCACAAACCACATACAACGAACTAAAAAAATTGAGTATAGGCGCAAAAGTGGCTGTGTGGTAAGTAGCTTGCTTCCCAACCACATGTTTCCGGGTTCATTCCCACTGCATGGCACCTCGGGCAAATGTCTTCTACTATAGTCTAGGGCCGACCAAAGCCTTATGAGTGGATTTGAAAGAAGCCCGTCGTGTATATATATATATATATATATATACTAGCAGTATCGCCCGGCGTTGCTCGGGTTTGTAAGGGAAATAACTATATAAGCATTTTTAGAGAGTTATAGCCAAAAAATAGCAAAAAAATGCATTAAAATGGGAAAAAAATGATGGTAATTTTTTTAAAAATCGTTGACTCATCGTAGACATTTTTAGAGAGTTACTTCCCTTATATAATAGCGAAAAAATGCATTAAAATGGAAAAAAATGATGTTAAATTTTTTTTTAAATCGTAGACTCATCGTAGACGCGCGCTAATACCCAGAAGGGATCGATATGAATCACGACTATAAGATACCCGCTTTTGGTTAAACTGCACCGCAAAATGTGGGAGTAGTTAGGAATCTAAATCGTAGGAGACAGACACTCACACAACTACAGTTTTATATATAAAGATATATATATATATGTGTGTGTGTGTTTGTGTGTCTGTGTCCCCCTCCCCCAACATCGCTTGACAACCGATGCTGGTATGTTTGCGTCCCAGTAACTTTATAGTTCGGCAAAAGAGACCGATAGAATAAGTACTAGGCTTACAAAGAATAAGTCCCGGGGTCGATTTGCTCGACTAAAGGCGGTGCTCCAGCATGGCCACAGTCAAATGACTGAAACAAGTAAAAGAGTAAGAGAAGAAATGCAAAAACAAACCCACCTGGGAAAGCAGCATATAGAAAATGCGGAAGGTTAAAAAACGGAAAACGAAAAAAATTGAAATGTAAAAAGTGAAAAGAGTTATCTTCCTTTAAGAAGGGTGGTAAAATATCCTTTTCTACTCTAGGCATAAGGCCTGTTTTAGTCTATGGAGATTCCGATTTTGAAAAAAAAAATCTTCAAAACTCGCAACTTCAAAATTTCAATTCCCCCCCTCCCCCATTTCTTCATTTTTCACTTTTTCTGGAAATTTTGTTTTTGCGAAATATGTACAAAAATACGGATATTATGAGTCTGAAAAAAATTGTTTGTAAAATTAGTTTTTCAAAAAAATTTTTAATTATCCCAACCCCCTCACGATTCTACGGCCTTGGTCTTCAAGCAGGCTATTCACATGCTAGAAATAACAGCCAAATCTCACAAAACTGCGATGACATAATGAAAGAAATATGTAATCAATCTACTCACCTTTCTGCAAAAATTTCTTTCAGAGCAATTTCCCACAGTAATACGACAAAGTGAAATTAAAATGATCATTTGAGGAAATATTGAAGCAGCTTGCTCCAGAGAAAATAATGGATTTTTTGAAAACAAACGGCATTATTGCCACAACCACAACGCGTTTCCACACAAGATATGAATGAATACTTTTCACTTTGTCACAGTATTTCTTTCCTTTTTTACTTTTCACTTTTCAAAAGAGTTTTCTGCTACTGTTCTATATTTAAGAGATGAGGAATTACGTGCATTGTTTACATACGACGGATATTTGTCCTCATCTTGTTTGTTGTTGACACAACGTTTCAGCTGATATACCCTCCAGCCTTCTTCAGGTGTCTTGGGGGAAATTTCGAACCTGGATTCTCATTCCTAAGGTATTTTTCAATGTTATTATTATTATTATTGTTCAGGTCACTGCTTGGAATCGAACTCGGAATCTTGGGGTTAGTAGCCCGCGCTCTTAACCACTATGCCATTTTTGAGAGAGCTAGCAATTTTGAGGGAACAAGGATTTGTCAATGCTAGAAACCCCAGTATCTGATTGGTACTGTACTTTATTGACCCTGAAAAGATGAAAGGCAAATCGCCCTTAGCAGGTTCTGAACTCAGAACTTTGTCCTAAACTAAACAACAGCAATATAGTTCAGCTCTACTTTAGAATTCAACCGGCTAGAAATAACACTAAAGCCACTCACAAATCATAACCTGCTGTCTTGAAAAAAGAAGGACCTATTTGAGAATAAGGCAATCCGAATATGAAAAAGATGGGATGGCAATGGCTGGAGCGATTTTATAAGTATACAAAAATGAAGCTGACCTTGAATTTAAACAGCAATAACAAAAATAACAAACCATATAAAGAAGTAAACAAAAAATCGTCAAATCCACATTTTTAAAAAATCATTTTATTTCTCTATTCAATTTTTTTTTCAAAAAAAGAAATTTAAAAACAAAAAATATAAACAATAAAAATAGAAATATTTCAGTTATTTCTTACAAAGAAATACAAATTATTTTAAAAGTGAACTTGGTAGTATTTATATATATATATTTTTCCCTAAATAGTGTTTTCTTTTCTTTCTTCTTGTGTCTACTGGACCCATTATACAAGTAGTTAATTTTTAAAATCTTTCCTTATCTTCCCACCCCAATCCTCAAGTTTAATCCCCTGCCACTTTTCAGACCCTCTGATCATAGCCCAAACCGATCATGACCTTCACCTCTGTATTTCTCGTTTCTCTCTCTCTTATTTAGTTTCAGCCATAGAACTCTAACCATCCTGAGGACACATGTGGCTAGGACTGTTTGTGTGTTTATGGATGTGTATGCATATATATATACACACACACACATACATATATACACACACACATATACATACACACACCCACATATATACATCTATTTATCTATCTATAATCCTAGACATGTATGTATGCGTGTGTAATATATATATATATATACATACATACATTTATGTGTGTATCTGTATACATAGATGAACACGCACATAAATATCTAAATATGTAACCGATGTCAGATAATTCTATTGAATGTCAATAAAATTATTATAAAGACTTGTACTGAGTTCTTTGTTAAGTTCAAAGTTAAGCTTTTATTCAAATAAAAACACTCAATTCTCTCTCCAAACACACACAAATTCTTTTACTTGTTTCAGTCACTGGACTATGGTCATGCTGGAGCACCACCCTGACAGCTTGATATAATAAGTACCACACAAGTACTGAGAAGAGCTTTTAGTTTTTTCACTTTTAATTAAAATAAGTAACCCCCTTTCCCTTCTTACTCCCCACACCAAAGAATTAATTAATTAAATGAAATTTTCAAACTGTTAATCTGGTGTTCAAGAACTGTCATCAGAACTACTGGCAACTCCAAAAATTTCTTCCTCATCCTTTTTGTTATCTGGTTCATTCTCTCCATCACTGGCAGAACCAAAGATCTGTTCTTCGTCTTCCTTGTTCTCCTCCTCCATCTCTTCTTCGGCTTCACTCTCGCTGCTCGAACCGAAAATTGCTTCCTTGTCCTTCTTGTTCTCGTTTGCTTGGGCCTCGCTTTCTGCCTCACTCTCACTCCCACTGTCGCCAGCTTCTTTTTCACTTCCGCTGCCACCTTTTGCTTCCTCTTCCTCCTCTTCCTGACCAGCCTTTTCACTTCTTTCATCACCACTGCCAGCACCACCTTCACCTTCACTACTGCTACTACTGCTGCTGCTCTTTCTGCGGCTGCTGGCGGCACTGCGGTTGCTTTTCTTGCTGCTGGCGCTGCTGCTGCTGCCACCAGACTTGACACTCTCGTTGTCACTGCTGTTGCCACCGTCGCTGCCCTCCACCGATTTCTTATCACCGTCATCCTCCTTTGCTGACCCTTCCTCTTCCTCTTTGCCAGACCCTTCCTCTTCGTCCTCCTCCTCTTCCTCTTCTTCTTCTTGCTGTGGTTCCAGCATGGTCAGCCGGACATTCTGTGCTGTGATTTCCTTGTCATATAAGTCGCGGTGTTTGACAATCAGCCTTGACTTAGCCACCTGAGCGGCACCGGCCCCCGTTTTACGCCTTTTGCTCAGCCGTACGCGCGTTTCCAACTCATTGTAGTAGACGACATCGTCACGAAAGATAAAGAAGTATGTCTCCTCATAGCCCTTCGATAGCTTGTTCTTGACATTCCAGTTGTACTCGCGAGCCAGCGTATAATCATAGAAATCATCAGGCTGATACAAGATGTCGTCAGTTTGGTCCTGCTTTCTTTTGTTGCAGGTCTCCTCTGTTGGCAAGAAATACGCCACAAATTGCTCACCACTCTCGTCAACGGCACCTCGGATCATAGCTTGAGACATCTCTTCAGCTTGAACAGATGGGGTCCGTGCCTTTGGAGCAGGATCAGAATCGAAGATGACCTAAAGACAAGAAAGAAAAAAAAAAACATATAAGAAATCAGAAGAGGAGGAGATATTAAGACATTTTAATCAAAAGTCTGAGAGACACAAAAGCAGGAGAATCATAGAGGATTTGAATTATATATTTGTGCAGTTCTATATTTAAGGGATGAGGAATTATTGACATTATTTACATTCGACAGATATTTGTCCTCATCTTGTTTGTTGTTAACTCAATGTTTCAGCTGATATACCCTCCAGCCTTCTTCAGGTGTCTTGGGGAAATTTCGAACATGGGTTCTCATTCCTAAGGTATTTTTCAATGCTATTATTATTATTAGTGTTCAGGTCACTGCTTGGAATCGAATGGGCATATGGCGTAGTGGTTAAGAGCAAGGGCTACTAACCCCAAGATTCTGAGTTCGATTCCAAGCAGTGACCTGAACACTAACAACAACTACAATAATAATAATAATAATAATAACAACAACATCGAAAAATAACTTAGGAATGAGAACCCAGGTTTGAAATTTTCCCAAGACACCTTATGAAGCCTGGAGGGTATATCAGCCTAAACGTTGTGTCAACAACCAGCAAGATGAGGACAAATATCCGTTGAATGTAAATAATGTATATTTTTGTGGCCTCCCATGTAACCCATGTTACCAATTACAGGACATAGTATTTGGTTTATAAAATAACTAGGCCCACAAAGTCCCTGTCTATCATAACAGGTGACTGAAAGGGCATCAAGTAGGGCTTCCTGCTGTAAAATATTGTCTTAGGGATCTCCTAACCCACGCCAGGAAGGGAAAGCAAAAGTGGTAATGGCAATGGTGGTGATGATTGTAATGATGATGGTGGTGATGATGATGATAATGAAATTGTGTGACAGAGCATCAACCATTTCATTGTCTCTAAGCTATGTGAGATAATATAGTGCACCACCTAGCACTTACAAACACTTGAGCCAAGCCTCTGGGTCTTGGCAATAACTTTACCTCCACCTTTACCCTCACCTGACATTCTTTGGAGTGTCGTCCTTTCACTGACTAAGTCTAGCAGAGAGGGGGAAAAAACCCTCGTTTTTATTTTAATCCTCAATGTATGGACATGCTGCAGTCAGTATGGCCTGTTACTTTGTTTTTTTTTATGAGAAATTTGTGTTTATAATTTCTAATAACATTTTAAATAAAAAATATCCTAGCTGTTTACTGTATTTGATGGCATATGGACATGTTAGATGCACCCCAGTGAAGGTGCATGGCTCAGTGGTTAGAGTATTGGGATCACAATCATGAGGTGGTGAGTTCAATTCACAAACTGGGCTGTGTTGTGTCCTTGAGCAAGACACTTTATTTCATGTTAATCCAGTTTACTCATCTGTAGAAATAAGTTGTGACATCAGTAATGCCAAACTGTATTGGTCCCTTTTGCCTTTCCCTTGGATAACATTGGTGGCATATGGAGAGGAGAGGCTGGCATGCATGGGTGACTGCTAGTTTTCCATAAACAACCTTGCACAGACTTGTGCTTGTGATTATTTAGTGGTTACTGAGGTGTGTCAGTCTCAAGCATGATTTGAAACGGCTTGTTTTCATCACAGTTTTATCAATCAAAATAATCCACGGTACCAGAGCATCCAGATATGATTTGCTTTGAGAGGTTTTAGGTTGATTTTTTGCAACCCTAAAGATTCCACTTGCACATCCACAGCAAACAAGGCACAGGGCCAGACTTTAGATTGTGTAGGTGTATTTTTACCCACTCCGATGTTTACACACGGCCAGTTATATGTTGCTTTGTAAATTAGTGTCAACCAAACAGAAAATATCGTCTACAAAGAAGTTTTGTAATCATATTGATATTATCGAAAGGAATATGATTCATAACTTAAATAAGGAAATTTGTGAACTTTGAATGTATAAATAGGTGTATAAACAACTAAAATAAAAGTATATCTAAATAACATTTTTTTCTTAATACTTTTTATGTAGTGGTTGAAGGAAGCTCTGGTTTTCATTTGGAGTGGTCCACATAATCATTCACGATTACAGAGGCTGGGAGCTTATTTCAGTTTGGAAGTGAATCGTTATCACATGTCACTTAGTCACAAACATGTCATATAACTGCAATAGAATGCTGTATCACCATCAATAATGTGATTTCCCAGTAATCTATCAAGTCCATTTACACATTTCTCAATACATATATTGCTGTTATGACTTCCCTCCCTCATTTTATGCCTCCATCGTAGATTTGCTAGTAATAACAATGATGATGGTGATTTCAAATTTCAGCATAGGTACAGGAGCGGCTGTGTGGTAAATAGCTTGCTTACCAACCACATGGTTTCAGGTTCAGTCCCACTGATGGCACCTTGGGCAAGTGTCTTCTACTACAGCCTTGGGCCGACCAAAGCCTTCTGAGTGGATTTGGTAGACGGAAACTGAAAGAAGCCCGTCGTATATATGTAATATATATATGTGTGCGTGTGTGTGTCTGTGTTTGTCCCCCCCAACATCGCTTGACAACTGATGCTTCAGTTGCGTCCCCGTAACTTAGCGATTCAGCAAAAGAGACCGATAAAATAAATACTAGGCTTACAAGAATAAGTCCTGGGGTCGATTTGCTTGACTAAAGGCAGTGCTCCAGCATGACCATAGTCAAATGACTGAAACAAGCAAAAGAGAGTATAAAACCAGCAATATTGGGGGCTGGGGTAAGCTGATAACCTCAACCCCAGTATACAACTGGTTCTTACTTTATCAATCCCAGAAGGATGAAAGGCAACTCAGAATAAAGAGATGGGCAAAATGCCAAGCGTTTTGCCTGGTGTGCTAATGATTCTGCCAGCTTGCTGCCTTAACGAAATGCTGCTAAGCATTTTACCTGGCATGCTAACAATTCTGACAACTCACTGGCATCATCATCAACGTCTGTTGTCCATGCTGGCATGGGTTGGACAGTGTAACCAGAGCTGGCAAGCCAGGGGACTGCACCAGACTCCAGTCTGATTCAGCATAGTTTCTATGGCTAGATGCTCTTCCTAATGCCAACCACTTAACACAGTGTGCTGGGCGGTTTTACGTGGCACCGAATGAATGCTTTTACATGACGTCCCATGGGCACTTTTACATGATACCACGAGTGCTTTAACGTGTCACCACATCATCATCATCGTTTAACGTCCATTTTCCATGCTAGCATGGGTTGGATGGTTCGACCGGGGTCTGGGAAGCCAGGAAGCTGCACCAGGCTCCAGTCTGATCTGGCAGTGTTTCTACAGCTGGATGCCCTTCCTAACACCAACCATTCCATTAGTGTAGTGGGTGCTTTTTATGTACCACCGGCACAATGTTTTGAATTAATCATGCACTATCTCATAGCATCAAGACCTCAATAATGCGACTTCATCTTCAGATGGCATTGAAGAGTTGGTGTGAGAGGCCAGATCTGGCCAGTTGGAACATAAGGCTGGTTTCACTCTTTGGCATTCAGATTACTCTGTCAAATTTAATGCTTATTCATTCACAATGTTTTCAGTTAATCATGCAGTATCCAATATCTTTGAGATTTCAATGATGATTGTTTATTTTTATAATGACATTGTAAGATTGGTGTGAGAGGCCAGATCTAGCCAGTCAGAACGTAAAGCATGTATAATATTTGGGCTTGGTTTAACTCTTTAGCATTCAGATTACTCTGTCACATGTAATGCTCATGGGTGCTTTTACGTGTCAGCACACAAGCGTTTTTATGTGGCACTGCCATGGGTACCATGTGTAATATTGATAATAGCTGTATCAGTAATAGCTATAAGGTTTGAACTTATAATAATTCTTAACCCTTTTGATACCAACCCAGCTGAAACCGCCTCTGGCTCTAGTAAAAATGTCTTGTTTTTAACAGTTCTGAATTAAAATCTTCCACCAAACCTTAGTCACAATTTATGCTCCTAACACCAGCTTAATGATAACTAAGTTATTTTACTAAATTCTTTGTTGTATTTAAAATTATTTGAAAGAAACACAGAACATCTCAAAAAAAATACAGTAAAGAAAGGGTTAAGCTGTTCCCTTACCTGAGCAAAGGGGTGTTTCCAAAGATCAAAATCAGGAAAGACAGGTAAAATCTCAACTGGGGTGACACCAGGTTTGCTGTAATGTTTAGCAATGTTAGTTTTGGCATTTTCAAAAGTCTTTTCAATGGCCTTAATTTGGCTATCGCGGTCCTTATATAGATCCTCCTCTTTCATTATCTGCTTCAATTTGAAGCCGACCTTTGTTTCATGTTTGTCAGATTTCTGTATGAATCGATTATATTCTGTTGAGATATACTCAGTCTTACGCAACCATGACACTGAAGTGTTGTGGTGACGGGAACGACGGGAATCGTGTAGAGTGTTGATCTCTTCCTCAAGAAGTCTCTCATCTTCAGAGTCAGCGTAAATGTTTGGGCTCAACTTGTAGGTTTCTGGGTTGATTAGATCAATCGTTACCCCAAGATCATGTTCTGTGAGCATGTCGTACTTGTAAGTGCGTTCCAGTGAGGTGGGTTTGTACTGGATGAAACGGTTTGACTCGAATGGATATGTAATGAACTTGGGATCAAACGGAATGTCAGGCAGTGTGTTATTGTATTTGACACGACACACCAGCTCAGATCTCTTCTCCACAACATTGCGGTTTTTCCTCTCTCGCTCCTCCCGTGGGCCGGTCTGCACTGTCGGAGCCATGTTGAACTATTGTGAGTTACTTTCAAAATATTTGGGCTACAACGGAAAAAGAAAGAAAAGAAAAATAGAATAAATATCTCTTTTCTTTGAAACATGGATCTTTAAGCACATAAAGCTACACTTAATAGCATCTAAATTTTAGTTTCAAATTTTGGGACAAGGCCATCAATTTGAGAAGGGTTAAGTCAATAACACTGACCCCCAAACTCAACTGGTACTTATTTTATCAACCCCGAAATTTAAACTCAGAATGTCATTAAGCATTTTGCCTGGCATGCTAACAATTCTTAATAATAATAGAGTGTCCTCTATTGGACCTAAGAAGCATCAGATGTGGTGTGCAAGAGAGACGACTGTACTGGTATGGTCATGTGGCGAGAATGGATGAGGACAACTGTGTGAAAATGTGCCACACCCTAGCAGTTGGGGGAACCTGTGGAAGAGGTAGACCCAGGAAGACCTGGGATAAGGTGGTGAAGCATGACCTTTCAACATTAGGCCTCACCGAGGCAATGACTAGTGACTGAGACCTTTGGAAATATGTTGTGCTTGAGAAGACCCAGCAAACCAACTGAGACCATAACCTCGTGGCCTATGCCAGGGATGTAACCAGCTCACTTGTGCATACCTTTCCTTCATTGGACACTAAAATCTGCTTGCGAAGATCTGTTGAGGCAAGTGAAATCGAAATCAAATTCGATGACTGGCATCCGTGCTAGTGGAGAGCTAATAGTACCATCCGAGCATGATCATTGCCAGAGCAGTTAACTGGCTTCCATGCTGGTGGCACATAAAAAGCACCATTTGAGTGTGGCCGTTGCCAGTACCGCCTGACTGGCCCTCATGCCGGTGGCACATAAAAGCACCCACTACACTCTCAGAGTGGTTGGTGTTAGGAAGGGCATCCAGCTGTAGAAACTCTGCCAGATCAGATTGGAGCCTGGTGCAGCCGTCTGGTTTGCCAGCCCTCAGTCATACGTCCAACCCATACTAACATTGAGAGCGGACGTTAAACGATGATGATGATGATGAATAGCTTCAAATTTTGGCACAAGGCCAGCAAGTCTGGGAGAGAAGGTAAGTCGATTACATCAACCTCAGTGCTCAACGGGTAGTTATTTTATCAACCTCAAAAGGGTGTAAAGTAAAGCTGACTTCAGTGAAATTAGAACCCAGAAAGACATGAAATGCCACTAAGCATTTTGCCCAGTAAGCTAATGATTCTGCCAGCTTGCCGCCTTATAGCATGTTGAAAATCCCTTTTGGACAGAAAAAGTCAAAAGCAGTCACGTCTACAGAAGATGTGGGTTTGTGTCTATGGGCAGCCTCCAAATTTTTCTATCCAAAAGAGTTTTTTTCTTAACCCAATATTTACATGATATTATTTATAGCTTGTGTGTTTCAAGACCCATTAGTCCATGGTCTCCCAAAAGATTAACCTAGCAAAGATCAAAGTTGTTGTTAGTAAGAAAGAAGATAAAACTCTCAGGCCCTGCTCAATATGTATGAAAGGAGTTGGAAGAAATATAATTCACTGCACCCAGTGTAAACAATAGACACAAGAGGTGCAGAGGAATCACAGGTAGATTAACAAATAAAGTAGTCTTTGTATGTGGCAGATGTGAAGGAACAATAAGCACTAAGAGCACACAGGACTTAGATTCTCTCAAATGCCCAGGAGGCTCTCTTGAAGTTGTAGATGGTTTCTGTTATCTAGGTGACCAAATTAGCAATGGTGGAGGATGTTCTGAAAGTGTTGTTTCTCGAATAAGAACTGGATGGGGGAAGTTCAGAGAGCTATTACCTCTGTTGGCAACAAAAGGACTGTCTCTCAGAGTGAAAGGTAGACTATATGATGCTTGTGTGTGAACGGATATACTCCATGGAAGTGAGACATGGGCTCTGGATGCAGAAGACATGCATGTAGACCAGAGAGAAATAAAGGTATGTTACGTTGGATGTGCAACATCAGTGCACATGTACGACAAAGTGCAAGTGTACTGAGAGAAAAGTTGGGCATAAGAGGAATCAAATGTAGCATGCAAGAGAGAAGACTACGTTGATTTGGACATGTGATGTGTATGAATGAGGACAGCTGCATAAAGAAGTGCCGATCACTGAAAGTAGATTGTACCAGCAGAAGAGAGAGACCCAGGAAGACGTGGGATGAAGTGGAAAGGACCGATCTCGGAATGTTAAAAAAGATCCCATGTATCATCAGGGTGAGAGAAACAAATTCATAAATATGGTGTTGAATGTGGTTTCACTATGGAAAAAAGTCAAGGCTGGTTTAGCTATTGTTTTTAGCACATCTCCACTGTTGGGATCTTTTCTAAAACCTTTTTCTATTACTCAGACGAAAAATAAATGAATCTAAAAATTTTTTTCAAACTTATTTCTATTAAACAAAAAAAAATTATTTATGAATTTCTTTCTCTTTGAAAGTCCACTCCCCACCAGCTTGGAAAAAATTTTCTGTACAAATTTCTTTATAATTATAATCTATGCTGTTTGAGAGGTATTTATATAAAATTTCATGAAAAGATATCCATTTTCCCCAAAGTTATGAGGGAAAAAAATCGGGTTGTGTGAATTTTCCGAAAGTCCTCTTTCCATCCCTTCAGAAAATTTTCCTAAAAAAATTTCTTTATGAACGTAATCTGTTCCATTTGAGAGGTATTTATATAAAATTTCATTCAAAGATATCAGTTTTCCTAAAAATTATGAGGAAAAAAATCAGATCTTGTGAATTTTCTGAAAGTCCTCTCCCCACCCACCCCTGGTTTGTTTGCATAGATTTTTGTTTTCATATTTGTTTAATACGCATTTTTTTGATACCTATTACACTTTTTTTGGGGGGATCTTTTCCTTTTGAACGGCATATGTCAACACAATTTCTAGTTAACTAAACACTTTTAAACTTCATATACTGGTAGAATGTGTTTATAAAACATCATTTTTTTCTTGGCTTTATTGAGAAAATTCTATATGTTGTAACATATTTCCACTTTAGAATCGAGCATTTCGGCAATTTTAACCAATCGCTCGCCTCCATTTGGGGTGAAAACATTCCGTACTGTATGAATATGTCCCTCAGAAACAGATTGGGTTTATTTACATTTGCGAAGAAAAAAAGATGCCCTTCCCCTACCCCTAACCCCAAAACAGATTGAAATGCAATAGATCGATACTAGGGTTATAATTATGGGTGACATTTTCATATGACACCGCTACGGAAAATGGGATTTTTTCCTAGCGGTGTCAAATGAAAATGTCACCCATAATTATAACCCTAGTATCGATCTATTGCATTTCAATCTGTTTTTGGGTTAGGGTTAGGGGTGGGGGAAGGGTATCTTTTTTTTCTTCGCAAATGTAAATAAACCCAATTTGTTTCTGAGAGACCTATTCATACAGCACGGAATGTTTTCACTCCAAATGGAGGTGAGCGATTGGTTAAAATTGCCGAAATGCTCGATTTTAAAGTGGAAATATGTTACAAACTATAGAATTTTCTCAATAAAGTCAAGAAAAAAAATGATGTTTTATAAACACATTCTACCAGTATACGAAGTTTAAAAGTGTTTAGTTAACTGGAAATTGTGTTGACATATGCCGTTCAAAAGGAAAAGATCCTTTTTTTGTTTTGTTGACCAGGAGTTAAAGTAAACGTTAAACTAATTCTTTCCTAAATAAATTGCACTTCATATTCGAGGCTCTGATGAAACCAAGAGATGCTATTCAGGCACTCAATTATGAGTTCACTACACCTTATAGCAGAAACACCTGTAAGCTAGAGAAGTTCATAAGATAATTGATTCCTTTATCATTTCTCTTTCTAATTACCGTGTATATATATATATATATATATATATATATATATATAGCGTTGCTATTATGCGAAAGTATCATAAGTCCAAAATGTTGCTTTTTTTCCCAGAAAGCGTATAAGTAGTTTTTCACCTTTCTATAGCAAAACCGTTGTACTACACTTTGACAATTTTTTTTATTTTTCGGCATATGAAGCAGCTGGAGATATTATAGTTTGACAAGAACTGGCTATGGTAAGCAAAAATAAATAGTGAAAAAAATACATTTGGACATACGACAGTTTAACATAATAGCAACGATATATATACATAAATATATATACTTGGAAATGGAGCTCTAATAATCCGTTACAGCATTTACCTAACGTACCTAATCATTTAGATCACCTGTGAACTAAAACCCCATACTTTATATATATATATATAAATATCACCGTGATCACCGTGACCGACCGGACTATCAGATGTTGCTACACATCGCTGGTCACAATGCACTTCGCATTGTTTTAGCCTTCAAACGACGCCACTCCGCTGGCTAAGCGAGCAGGCCAATATATATATACATATATAATGTACAATATATGTATTCATATAATCCAGTGCTAATCACAATAAAAGCTCCATCAGTGGATCAGGCTATAAACCACATAGCAAACAAATACAGAGAAGAGTTAAGTATCAGCCTTATGCAGTTGAAATCCAATCGGTGAAAATTATTTCTTGGGGAGAACATAGAATGGAAGTCGCTTTACCTATTAATAATAATAATAAAGAAATGGTTAAAACGACGTATGGCCATCCCTGTATATATAGAGGTATGTATTGTATATGTAATAATTAAATTATATATTATGCCCTTTATTGTGTTTTGTTAGGCGCATGATCCCTAAAATGGTTGGGGTCTCCAGCTCTAATTCTTTCTCACTGACAACAAAACGGCGTGTGTCCCTTGATGTTGAAACATTTCTCTGATCAACAAAAACCATGTCTTCTCCCTCTCTCTCTATACAACGAAACGGAAATATAAGAAGCAACTTACATGATTCCAGATACCAATGTTGACCTGTCATGGATAAATTCTTGAGACAAACAACCAAAGACAACAAAATTTTTGTTTTCTTACCGGAACAAATTTACTCAAGTTTATGTCGTTTTAGACTTTTTACACCGGAGAAGGTACAAACCGGAAGTACACTATTAACTCCCTTTATTTTTCGATTTTCTTTCTTATACCCTCGCTCTATTTCTATCTCTCCCTATCTATCTTATTCCCTTTCTTTTTACCGGCTCCACTCCCTCTTTCTTTCTCCACCTTTCTTACTCCCCCTCTCTCTCTCTCACTATATTCCTCTCTTTATCTTTCTCTCACACTCAATATTCCTATCTTCCAAATTCCATTTTCTTACCAGTTTTACACCCTTCTCTCTGTATCCCCCCTTGTTTTTTTATCCCTCTCCCCCCTCTCTCTCTACTTTTCTTATTCTCACTCCCTGCTTTCTTTTCCCGCTTCATATTTTATCTATATCATTTTTTTAAAATCTTTCTCAGGATCTTTTCTCATTTCTTCCGAAATTATTAAAAAATTTGCGAGTATTTTCTATCGAAAGTCACTCAGAAAATTACAATTATTTTTCGAGAAATTAAGACTAAAAAGGTTTTTGTTTTTCTTTATTAGAGGCAATAGTTGTAAGCAGTTCCTATTTTTCCCACTTGTTTTTCCTTCAGGATATAACAGTCTAAGAGTACAATGTGTTGTATTGATAGAAAGTTGGCTGTTATTTCTAGCAGGTCGAACAACCGCGTGGAGACTCCCGCAGAGAAAAAGAATTATTTTAGCTGTCAGTAAGCCGTGATTGAGTTGACCAGTTTGTTTCCAGAAATGACAATCCCATCGTATCCAGGATTATATTCATTAATTCTTTTAAAGATAGAATTTGCGTAAAATTTGATTACTATTTCAAACTTTTGAATTGACCAGCAGTGAATTAGCAAGATGTTTAGCAACTTTTACTTACTAAATTAATTACTTAATTCATTTGTAAACCATGTTCTTTCTCACGAATAAAACAGAGATGGGAATCATCATCATCATCATCATCATTTAACGTCCGCTTTCCATGCTAGCATGGGTTGGACGGTTCAACTGGGGTCTGGGGAGCCCGAAGGCTGCACCAGGCCAGTCAGATCTGGCAGTGTTTCTACAGCTGGATGCCCTTCCTAACGCCAACCGCTCCGAGAGTGTAGTGGGTGATTTTATGTGCCACCGACACAGGTGCCAGACGAGGCTGGCGAACGGCCACGCTCGGATGGTGTTTTTATGTGCCACTGACACAGGTGCCAGACGAGGCTGGCAGACGGCCACGCTCGGATGGTGTTTTTATGTGCCACCGACACAGGTGCCAGACGAGGCTGGCAGACGGCCACGCTCGGATGGTGTTTTTATGTGCCACCGACACAGGTGCCAGATGAGGCTGGCAGACGGCCACGCTCGGATGGTGTTTTTATGTGCCACCGACACAGGTGCCAGATGAGGCTGGCAGACGGCCACGCTCGGATGGTGTTTTTATGTGCCACCGACACAGGTGCCAGATGAGGCTGGCAGACGGCCACGCTCGGATGGTGTTTTTATGTGCCACCGACACAGGTGCCAGTTGAGGCTGGCAGACGGCCACGCTCGGATGGTGTTTTTATGTGCCACCGACACAGGTGCCAGACGAGGCTGGCAGACGGCTACGCTCGGACGGTGTTTGTTACGTGCCCACAGCACGGAGGCCAGTCGATGCGGTACTGGCTACGGTCCCGTTCGGATGGTTTTCTTATGTGCCACCGGCACTGGTACCACAAGGATACAAATTCCATTGATGTTCATCTATTTTGATTTGGTTTGACTTGATTCGATTTGACTTTGATTTGATTTGCCTCAACAGGTCTTCACAAGTGTCACAAGCAGGAAGGTATGCACAAGCAGGAAGGAATACTTTTAATAAACTGCTTCAGAACTGACCTGAAACTAAAGAGCAAGATATTGAACTGATATGTTCCTAGGGAGATATTTTGTCCTGCATGTGCCATTAAACAACATCTAGTGGTGAGGCTACAGTTTGGGAGTTCTGGAGTTGTGGGGAGCTCCTTAGCTGCACTGAAAGCAATCATTCTTGGGCAAGGATTCTCAACCATTTATTATTTATGGACCCCTTTGATTACCATGTAGTGGCACAAGCAGCCAGCGCCATATTGGATGAGATCTCGCCGGCAGCCATTGCCATCTCCAAGACTAGAGCGAGACCTCATCTGCATCCATTTGCCATGTGCGAGATCACAACGAGGCTCACGATGGAAAACTATATAAAGGGAAAACCCAATTCAAATCTCTCTTTTTGGCGCCGCTACACAACAGCGCTGGCTGGACCTGTCTATATGTTGTATCTCCAGAGGCAATGCGCCCACACTTACGGAACTACTACACAACACACACAGCTAAAGATGGTTGCTGTGAGCAGCACACTACACCTTTCCTGTGAATCCTGTAAATAACATTTGTACTTGAAGTCTTTTCTCTTCGCCTACCGGAGCCTGAAATACATGAAGAACAAAAAAGATGATGGAAGAAGACGATTTTCTTCCGATATCATAAACCTTGCCCTCTATTATAACCATTTTACTCTGGTGGATTCCCATAGCCATTCGCTGTTTAAAACTAGTTTTATATAAACTGCTTTCAAAATTCCTATTTTGCTTTCCACACATTAACTTGTGTAGGTTAAACTAAGTAAAATGTTAGAGAAAGGAACCTAGCTCTTCCCTGCAATACATAACCAATACATACATCTAAAGCAAAATTTTGTGGGTCCACAGTTTACTGTTTTGCTTGTGTGGACCCCTTTAATTACTATTTTATTCTGGTGGACATATCATAGCCATTTGATGTTTAGAAACAAGATTACTTGTTTTAAATAAACTTCTTTCAAAATTCCTATTTTATTTTTCATGCATTAACTTGTGTAGGTTGAATTATGTATGATGTTAGAGAGAGAAACCTTGCTGTTTCTTGCAATACCTAACCAATAGTGGCTGTGTGGTATGTAGCTTGCTTACCAACCACATGGTTCTGGGTTCAGTCCCACTGTGTGGCATCTTGGGCAAGTGTCTTCTATAGCCTTGGGCTGACCAAAGCCTTGTGAGTGGATTTGGTAGACGGAAACTGAAAGAAGCCCGTCGTATATATGTGTGTGTCTATGTTTATCTCTCCAACATCATTTGACAACCGATGGTGGTGTGTTTACGTACCAGTAACTTAGCGGTTCAGCAAAAGAGACCAGTAGAATAAGTACTAGGCTTACAAACAATAAGTCCCGGGGTCGATTTGCTTGACTGAAGGCGGTGCTCCAGCATGGCCACAGTCAAATGACTGAAACAAGTAAAAGAGTATATGTGTGTGTGTGTGTAGCAGACTGGGTGTGATGTGTCATATCAATTCAATATGATGTTAAAGCTGATGCAAAAGCGGGTGTCGCTCCTTGGTCTGGCTGACACAAAATGGGAAGAGATAGAAAATTCTCCCTGTTATATAGTAATGTAGGTCAAACATTAAAGAAAGGACAAACCTTTCCTTAACCAGTACAGGTCCTAGGGATTTGAGTGTTTCCTCATCAATCATCTTGGTGTGGGGAGGATTTCCCGCTTGTTTTGAGAAGCAACAAGCTGATGGATTTGGTTTCAAATCTCAGGCAGGGTCAAGCTAGATGCACACACACACACACACACACACACATACATATATATATATATATATATATATATTGTGGTGTTAGTAGTGTTATGCGCTGTGATGGAGCTATGTGGTGTTGGTGGAGGGGATTGCAGATGAGGTGGATGGAAGTGAGCACTGCAGAGGCCTGTGGCATGCATGGGCAGGAAGCATGTGTGGTCAGTTCGAGCAGAGATGGCAGCGTGAAAGGATGTGTTTATTTTCTTGAGAGTGACCGCTCATTCCACCGAGGTCAACAGGTCAGGCCTTTTCTATTTCTTTCTCCCGTTTGCTTCTTTTTTCTGTTGTCCTTTTCCTCCATCACACTACATATCTATATATATAAAAGTGAAGTTGTGTGAGTGTCTGTCTCCTACGATTTAGATTCCTAACTCCTCCCACATTTTGCGGTGCAGTTTAACCAAATTCGGGTATCTTATAGTCGTGATTCATATCGAGCCCGTCTGGGTATTAGCGCGCGTCTACGATGAGCCTACGATTTAAAAAATAATTTAACATAATTTTTTTCCATTTCTTCCAATTTTTTCGTGTGTCGATGGCGGCGGAGTTGGCGTCCATGCTTCACAGCTGCACCTGTTTGCTTCTCCCCCTTCCCTCCCTCGTGAAGCTGTGGGGAAGGGAGTGTAAAGAAATCAACGTCGTAATGCGTTGTGAAGGAAACCAGCGTTCTTTTAGAACAACGACTTCATGGCTTGAAGACACCAAAACAAAAATGGCTAAGAAAGCCCGAATTTATAAGGGAAGTAACTCTCTAAAAATGCTTATATAGTTATTTCCCTTACAAACCCGAGCAACGCTGGGCGATACTGCTAGTCTATATATATAAAAGTGAAGTTGTGTGAGTGTCTGTCTCCTACGATTTAGATTCCTAACTACTCCCACATTTTGCGGTGCAGTTTAACCAAATTCGGGTATCTTATAGTCGTGATTCAAATCGAGCCCTTCTGGGTATTAGCGCGCGTCTACGATGAGTCTACAATTTAAAAAATAATTTAACATCATTTTTTTCCATTTTAATGCATTTTTTTGCTATTATATAAGGGAAGTAACTCTCTAAAAATGTCTACGATGAGTCAACAATTTAAAAAAAAATTACTATAATTTTTTTTCCATTGTTAATGCATTTTTTGGCTATAACTCTCTAAAAATGCTTTATAGTTATTTCCCTTACAAACCTGAGCAACGCCAGGCGATACTGCTAGTATATATATATATATACTGGAGTAAACACATAAATGTGAAACAAGGTGGAAAAAAGAGTACTCAAATACCAGTGGTAGAGTAATATGCTTTATTTAAAGCAGTTTTTGCTAGATTCTAGCAAAAACTGTCCGATGAACGGCAACGGGAAACTCAGAGTAACAGGTTTTGTTGAATTTTCTGCTGCTTTAAATAAAGTATATATATATATATATATATATATATAGAATAACAAAGGTAGCTATATGCAAAAAAGAATTCAAAACCAAAAAGGAAAATTTCAACTGTCACTAGTTGGGACTGAAAGTACAGGGGAGCACCTACTTTGCTAGAAATAAGAGCAAAGCCATCTGGCAATGGAATAGTCACTACTGATGAGTTTGTAATTTTCAAATGAAACTATAGTTATAATGATCTCTTGCTGTGGGATGGTTATCTCCCCTGTCAGTTTTTGAAAATGTGCCTTCTGTGTGTGTGTCTTTGTGTCCCCCCCACCACCACTTGGCAACCGATATTGGTGTGCTTACATCCCTGTGACCTAAGAGTGTGGCAATACAGACTGATAGAATAAGTAAAAGGTTTTTGAAAACAAAAATAAATCCGGGGGTTGATTTATTCAGTTAAAAATTCTTCAAGATGGTGCTTCCATAAAGACACAGTCTAATGAGTGAAACAAGTAAAAGATGAAAAATATATTGATTGATTGATACAAGTATTGAGACTTGCATAAAAGACTTGAAGTTCCTGATAAAAAAAACAACTTCAATGAACGTTGCACGTTCAGCTGTGTGAGCAATGAAGTCATGCGCACCAGACTTGCACTGCTGATGGCATGCAACAATTATTGAATTATTTACACAGAAAAGTTTTGCATGTAAGTCTCCATATTCTTTTCTTTTACTTATTTCAGTCATTTCACTGCGGCCAGGCTGGAGCACCACCTTTTTTAGTCAAGCAAATCGTCCCCAGGACTTATTCTTTGTAAGCTTAGTACTTATTCTATTGGACTCTTTTTGCTGAACTGCTAAGTTATGGGGATGTAAACACACCAGCATTGGATGTCAAGCAATGTTGTGGAGGACAAACACAAACACACATATATATACATATATACAACAGGCTTCTTTTAGTTTCCGTTTACCAAATCCACTCACAAGGCTTTGGTCGGTTCGAGGCTATAGTAGAAAACACTTGCCCAAGGTGCCACACAATGGGACTGAACCTGGAACCATGTGGTTGGTAAGCAAGCTACTTACCACACAGCCACTCCATATCTGTATCAGTCAATCAATACAGACCTCTATTTCCAATGATATTGAGGTCTACCTTGTTCATTGTTACAGGTATTTATGATTTATGTTAGGATGTATGGATGACTGTATACTCTACCACAGGTATTTGTGTACTCTTTTTCTCCACATTGTTTCACATTTATGTATTTACTCCGGTATATATATTTTATGTGTATATTTACAGGGATTGGACAAAATAATAGAAACATCTTAAAATTTCTAACAAATTTATTTTAATATGAGGTAGGACTGCCTATTGCAATAATTACAGCTTGAATTCTATGAGGTATGGACTCGTACAAAGTTTGAATTGTTTCCAAAGGAATTTTTGTCCATTCTTCAGCTAAAACAGTCTCTAGTTCATGTTGTGATGATGGTAGAGGATATCGACTCCTTACTTTTTTTTCTAAAATGCACCATAAATGTTCAATAATATTGAGATCTGGGGACTGTGGTGGCCAGATAAGATGTTCAACTTCACTAGAATGTTCCTCGTGCCATTCAGTAATAACTTTAGTTGTGTGAATTGGTGCGTTATCATCCTGAACGATTGGGTTTCCCTCCAGAAACAGTTCCGCAACCATAGGTTAATTTGGATCAGATAAAATGCTTAAATAGTCTTGACTATTAATTCTGCCATGAAGAGAAGCCATTAGGCCAGTGGATTTCCAAGATATAGTACCCGCCCAGATCACCACAGATCCTCCTCCATGAATAACAGTTGGAAGAAGTCAGTCTGAGTCAAATGCTTCTTTTGGTTGTCTCCACACGTATACTCAGCCAGTGGTTGGAAATAAGGTACAGGTTGACACGTCTGTGAAAATAACATTCTTCTACTGCTCTGGGGACCAATTCTGTAGGTTTTTATTCCACTCTAAATGCTTGCAACATTTGTTTTTGAAGGTAGTGGTTTTCTGATTGTAGCCCTCCCATGAAAACCAGTTTTGTGCAGCTCCTGGCGAACAGTTTTTGTGGAAACTGGGTTCTGAAGGTGGTCATTAAGCTCTGCAGTAATTTTGGAACTGTACTTTTGTGATCCTTTCTAACAATTCTTGTAAGAGTCCGATAGTCCTTATCTGAAAGTTTTGGATTTTCTCAGAAGTTTTGTTTCGATGAGGAGGTTTTTCCCTCTTTCTCAAAGTCTGTCATTACTTTCAAGACAGTACTTCTTGATACACCAAACATTTTGGCCGTTTTCGTTATGCTAGTGCCTGCCAAATGAGCACCAACAATTTGACCTCTTTGAAAGTTCAATAGATCCGGCATTTTAATGAATTATAATTACCTTTTTCTGATGGTATCTGAAAAGAAACAGCAATTTTAGCAAAACATATTAAGCAACACTAATAATAAATCAAAAAACAAAAATAAACAAGCTTTTGATGGTTTTATAGATATTTCAAAATTATGATACTTGGTGTTTCCATTATTTTGTCCATTCCATGTATATATGTAAGTATGCATGCAGGCATGTATGTGACGGAACACATTCTAAAGAGGCTATTGTTGGTCTGCACCAGCAAGAATTATATAATGCAGTATAACTGATAAAAAGAGTACAATGAACTTGTCATGAGGAGTGAGAAATTCCAACTTCTCAGATAGCATCCTTCTGCAGAGGTTAATTAATGAGAAACAGCAGAATTTTACATCCCCTAAGTTACCAAAAAAAAAAAAGTTGCAGTCCTAGAATTTCCCTCCTTCCATATTTTCTTTAAAGATGGACACTATCTGAAACACTGGATTTCCACCCCTCACAGCAACTTCACTGTACTCTTTCCATCATTTTTACCAATGCACGCACATACACAGGCTGTTCAGGCTAAATTTGACAATTGCCATAAAAGGAAAAGAAAACACAACGTCCCATCAAAAAATGAAAGTATCTTTAAAAAATCAAAAAACATCAACTCAGCCTCCACCATGGTTTCAAGACAGCTCCAGAACGTGTTCCTTACTGTATCCCTGATCTTGACAACGAACTCAACCTTTTGGTGTTTCAAGCAAAATCACCAGTCTTTTCCGACTGTGTCCCACACAGAAACCTATGGGATTACAATAGGAGGAATTAGGAGGTTAGAATTTGGTGCTGGTGAAGTTGTAGAAACTCTTTGACAATCACTTCTGACACTTTCTGGATGTATGGCAAGTAGCTGAATCTTGCTGCCATGCATATGGCCTTGCAGCCAAAGTTTGACCAGGAGCATCACATAGCCGTCTGAATGGAGCCTAAGGCCCTGACCTGCAATTGTCGGAGAAATTCCAGACTGCAGACACAGTCAAAATGACTACTGTGTCTCTTCCAGCTGGCCACAGCTTCGTAGTCTCTGCCGTAGCTGTCCATGTCATGTCATACAGCCCCTTTTAGGGTTCATTGAGTATTGAGTCATGATGGTGGCATTTTGATAGAGGGCGCAAATTATCATGATACAGGTAACTCTTTTCCAATATTCAGATGGCTTCCAGTCTTCCATGTCAGCTAACTTTTGCTCAACTACAACTTTAATCATTATGCTCTCCAACGCTGTTGACTGTTCACCAACACATCTAGCTGTTACTGAAGAAAAAGGAGCCATGGAAAATTGTCAAATTTAGCCCGAACACCCCGTATATAAGTGCGTGCGCGTGTTAGAGCGCCCTCCTACGCCGCTTAACTACCGGTGTCATTTTATTTATGTTTGTCAACAAGAACTGATAGAACTAATCACAGGCTTAAAAAAAGAAGGACTGGCCTCGATTCGTTCGACTAAAAACCTTGTAAGGTGATGTCCCAGCATGATCGCAGTCCATTAACTAAAAAAAATAATTATAAAAGATAAAAAGATGCCTAAACGTGGATGGGAATTATAATTTCAAGTGTGGAAGTATAAATAATGAAAGAGGGTATTTTTTTCGTCTGACACCGTAACCTTCCCGTCAATACGGAACTGTTTACACATCTCGGTTGTTCTTTCTCAGGTATTTCATTTCTTTCTTCCAAAATATCGGGAATTTTTTTGTCAAAATTTACCAAAATATCTCTGGTATTTTAATGTGATCGAAGTGGAGGGGGTCTTCATTGATGTCCCATTTGGATTTATGCGTGCAATAGTGTCGGAAAAAGTGATAATGCTGGTAAAATCCAAAGCGTTTCCATGTTTTAAGCTTTATTCAGAGACGTTTAGTGGTAGCCTGAAGTCTCCTTTCGTTACAGACGTTTACTAACTCTTTACAGACTAAAAAGAAATCCTTTGTCATTTCTGAAGAGGTTTAAAACATGACCGTAACTATTAAATGTTTTAAAAAATGTTCTCAATAATTACACCAGACCCAGTTTTTAAACTTGTAGAAAACTTCGGAAATTCGTTCAAATGGCTCATGGCATTATCAGAGCTGCCTTAGCAGTATTGTTGACCCTCGGGCAAATGAATGCGCTGGGCCATATAAGTATTTATTTATTTACTGTAAGCCACATCGTGTATAGCTCAGAACTGCCCCCCTAGACCAGTGCTTCGCAACCGTTATGTCGCAGCACACTGGTGGATCACGAGGCGATGCTAGGTGTGCCGCAGTGTTACCTGAATATGGGGCTAATAAACTTTTTAAGAAAAATGCATTTTTCAAGGTGAGGTGCAAATCTAAAGAGTTTGACCCGAGCAAAACAAAACAAAACAAAAAAAGGTATACAACACGTAGTAAACGAATATGATCGTATAATACACACGATCCAGTCATAAAAATGAAAAAATAGTGTAAAAGGTGTAAAACAACATGTAGTAAACGAATGTGAAAATAAAAATGCGCTGGCAAACAGGTCGGGGGAGGACCAGGACAATTCACACGATCCAATTTTTTCCCTAAAGAAAATGGATATTCTTCCCAGCCACACAGTTCCGGGTTCAGTCCCACTGCACGGTACGGAAGGTGAATGCAGAGGAAGTAGCGATGTGGAGATGGTCGTATGAGGAACAAGATCGAGGTTGCATGCAATAGTGATTGACCGCATAGTAGACGGAATCGATGTAGTGATGGGGATGGACGCCATTGTCCGTTTGGGAGGTATCACAGTCAATGAAGCCGGTGTAGCGTTTGGTGGTGCGGGTACGCTATGCGCTGTGAGTACATGACAGGAGAGTGATGAGAGCTGCAAAGAAAAATGTGCTACACACACCATCACGGACAAAGATTTTCGAGCTGTGTTCAATGGCTGGCAGTAGACAATGGAAAAACGCGGTTGGTAGCTATCAGCATACCCTGAAAGGGAATGCCAGAAGCAAGTTCGAAGGAGAAGTAGATCACTGGATCAAGGAAGGTATTCTGATTTCTTGGAAGGAGAGAGTGGAGTGCTACCACTGATGGCAGTGGCGCTGCCAACAAAGCATAAAATCAGGCCAGTATTGGATTTCTGAGAGCTGAACAGCCACGTATTGTGCCATATGGGCAGCAAAGCTATGGACATTTGCAGTGAAACCTTGAGAGAGTGGAGGCAGATGACAGGGTCTTTACAATCGTTGATTTGAAGTTGGCATACCTGCAGTTGCATGTGGCTGAGAGACTGTGGAGATATCAGCTGGTAAGGTATAAGTGATGGACATACTGCCTGACCAGGTTGGGATTCGGGCTAAATTCAGCACAGAAGATTATGGTGACGATTCTCAAAACCTTACTGGGAAAGACAGACAAAGTGAAAAGAGCCACCAATTCCTATATTGATGACATCCTAGTGGACGAGAGCATAGTGTCGGCAAAGGAGATCAAAAGCCAGCTGAAGAGTTTTGGGCTAACTGCCAAACCGCTGAAGACGATGGAAAGAGGAGCTGCCCTGGGACTCAATGACAGTTTATTCACCACACCCTGCATATATCATCATCATCATCATCATCATCATCGTTTAACGTCCGCTTTCCGCGCTAGCACGGGTTGGACGGTTCGACCGGGTCTGGGAAGCCAGGGGCCGCTCCAGGCTCCAGTCTGAATCTGGCAGAGTTTCTACGGCTGGATGCCCTTCCTAACGCCAACCACTCCGTGAGTGGATTGGGTGCTTTTTATGTGCCACCTGCACAGGGGCCGGAGGGTCCGGCATCGTCACGATCGGTTCGAGCATTTTAACGTGTCAGCGGCACGGGGGCAACGAGGTCCGGGGTACTTTGGGGATCGGGGTACTTTGGGGATCCAGGGTACTTTGGGGATCCGGGGTACTTAGAATGGGTAGGGGGTATGTGGAATTGCTGCAGAAAGCAGCCCGGGTCTTTGTAGTCACAGCGTATCTCCAGAGATCTCGGTCCTTCGCCATTGCCTCAGTGAGGCCCAATGCTCTGAGGTCATGCTTGACCACCTCATCCCATGTCTTCCTGGGTCTACCTCTCCCCCTGATACCTTCAACTGTTTGGGAGTGGCACTTCTTCACACATCTCTCTTCATCCATCTGCAGCACATGACCATACCATCGCAAGCGTCGCTCTTGCACACCACATCTGATGCTTCTTATATCCAGCATTTCTCTCAGGATACTTACACTCTGTTTTGCGTGCACACTGACACTACACATCCAGCGGATCATGCTAGCTTCATTTCTTTCAAGTCTACGCATGTCTTCTGCAGTCACAGCCCATGTTTCATTACCGTGAAGCATGGCAGTTCGCACACATGCATCATACAATCTACCTTTTGCTCTGAGGGAGAGACCTTTTGTTGCCAGTAGGGGTAGGAGCTTTCTGAACTTTGCCCAGGCTATTCGTATTCTAGTGGTGATACTCTCTGTGCATCCACCTCCGCTACTAACTTGGTCACCCAGGTAGCGGAAACTATCAACTACTTCTAGTTTCTCTCCCTGGAGTGTGATGGAATCTGTTTTCTGAGTGTCTGTTGTGTCTATTGTCCCTGTGCATCTATATATATATATATTATAAACAAATCAAAATAGATGAACATCAATGGAATTTGTATCTTTGTGGTACCAGTGCCGGTGGCACACAAGAAAACCATCCGAACGTGGCCGTAGCCAGTACCGCATCGACTGGCCATCGTGCTGTGGGCACATAACAAACACCATCCGATCGTGGCCGTTCGCCAGCCTCATCTGGCACCTGTGTCGGTGGCACATAAAAACACCATCCGAAGACCCGGCAAGACTAGTCAGGCCATAACCCGTGGCCCCTACCTGGGACGTAGTCAGTCCACCTGTGCATACCTTCCTTCTTGTGACACTTGTGAAGATCTGTTGAAGCAAGTGAAAATCAAATCAAAACAAATCAAAATAGATGAACATCAATGGAATTTGTATCTTTGTGGTACCAGTGCCGGTGGCACACAAGAAAACCATCCGAACGTGGCCGTAGCCAGTACCGCATCGACTGGCCTCCGTGCTGTGGGCACATAACAAACACCATCCGATCATGGCCGTTCGCCAGCCTCATCTGGCACCTGTGTCGGTGGCACATAAAAACACCATCCGAAGACCCGGCAAGACTAGTCAGGCCATAACCCGTGGCCCCTACTTGGGACGTAGTCAGTCCACCTGTGCATACCTTCCTTCTTGTGACACTTGGGAAGACCTGTTGAGGCAAGTGAAAATCAAATCAAATCAAAACAAATCAAAATAGATGAACATCAATGGAATTTGTATCTTTGTGGTACCAGTGTCGGTGGCACACAAGAAAACCATCCGAACGTGGCTGTAGCCAGTACCGCATCGACTGGCCTCCGTGCTGTGGGCACATAACAAACACCATCCGTTCGTGGCCGTTCGCCAGCCTCATCTGGCACCTGTGCGGTGGTACACAAGAAAACCATCCGAACGTGGCGGTAGCCAGTACCGCATCGACTGGCCTCCGTGCTGTGGGCACGTAACAAACACCATCCGATCGTGGCCGTTCGCCAGCCTCATCTGGCACCTGTGTCGGTGGCACATAAAAACACCATCCGAAGACCCGGCAAGACTAGTCAGGCCATAACCCGTGGCCCCTACCTGGGACGTAGTCAGTCCACCTGTGCATACCTTCCTTCTTGTGACACTTGTGAAGACCTGTTGAGGCAAGTGAAAATCAAAACAAATCAAAATAGATGAACATCAATGGAATTTGTATCTTTGTGGTACCAGTGCCGGTGGCACACAAGAAAACCATCCGAACGTGGCTGTAGCCAGTACCGCATCGACTGGCCTCCGTGCTGTGGGCACATAACAAACACCATCCGTTCGTGGCCGTTCGCCAGCCTCATCTGGCACCTGTGCGGTGGTACACAAGAAAACCATCCGAACGTGGCGGTAGCCAGTACCGCATCGACTGGCCTCCGTGCTGTGGGCACGTAACAAACACCATCCGATCGTGGCCGTTCGCCAGCCTCATCTGGCACCTGTGTCGGTGGCACATAAAAACACCATCCGAAGACCCGGCAAGACTAGTCAGGCCATAACCCGTGGCCCCTACCTGGGACGTAGTCAGTCCACCTGTGCATACCTTCCTTCTTGTGACACTTGTGAAGACCTGTTGAGGCAAGTGAAAATCAAAACAAATCAAAATAGATGAACATCAATGGAATTTGTATCTTTGTGGTACCAGTGCCGGTGGCACACAAGAAAACCATCCGAATGTGGCCGTAGCCAGTACCGCATCGACTGGCCTCCGTGCTGTGGGCACGTAACAAACACCATCTGATCGTGGCCGTTCGCCAGCCTCATCTGGCACCTGTGTCGGTGGCACATAAAAACACCATCCGAGCGTGGCCGTCTGCCAGCCTCGTCTGACACCTGTGTCGGTGGCACATAAAAAACACCATCCGAGCGTGGCCGTTCGCCAGCCTCGTCTGGCACCTGTGTCGGTGGCACATAAAATCACCCACTACACTCTCGGAGTGGTTGGTGTTAGGAAGGGCATCCAGCTGTAGAAACACTACCAGATCTGACTGGCCTGGTGCAGCCTTCGGGCTCCCCAGACCCCAGTTGAACCGTCCAACCCATGCTAGCATGGAAAGCGGACGTTAAATGATGATGATGATGATGATGATTATACTAAAACTCAAAGTTTGTCTGTCTGTTTTCCTGACATTTAAGGTGATAAAAATTACAAATGAAATAGTCATTTCCCCCTTTAAGAAAACAAAATTCAAGTTGAAAATGTAGACACTTCAAAGAGTCATGTCAGCTACCTCTGTCTGTTCTTTTTTCATACTTTCCTTTTTCTTTGTGACTGCCATAGACTTGAAGATAGAAATTCTCCCTATATTATTATGAGATATTTTTGAATTACAGTTACTTGATATTTTTTCGTAAAGGGAAAAATTACTATTTTATTTAAATTGAGATATTAATCTTTATTGTCTTAATCAAAAGGCAGAAAAACAGAGAGAGACTCTATCTCTTTATAGACGAAGATCAGTTGCAATGGGAGGAGCTGAATCTCATAAGAATGGAAAAACAAACAAAAAATGGGTTGTACCTTATAAGGAAACTCTTTTAAGAACATTCAAATGCCACTGCAATGTTGAAATCGTTGCCTCAGTGAATTCAATTAAGCACGTCATCATGTACACACTGAAAAGAAATGACCAAGCTGCTGTTCAAATAAACAATGATAACGAAATTAGTCAATATCTAATGGGTAGGTATACTGGACCATCCAAAGCAGTTGCATCCATTTTAGGATTTTCAATTCATGAAAGAGTGCCTGCAATAGTGAGACGGTAAGTTCACCTACCAGATGAACAAAGAATATTGCTCAGAAATTATGAGGATATATTGACCCATCAAGCCAAGCAAAATCACAGTTGTGGCAGATACCAGTGTCATGCAAATTGGCACCCATGCTGGTGGCACATAAACGCACCTCAGTGTCATACAGTAGTAACAAAGAATGGCAAAGAAGAAAGTGAGTAAAAAAAAATGAAGGCCATTTGAACGTTTCCAAAGAAGAAACACTTGGTCATGTTTATCTTGTCACACCAAAGGCAGGAGAACTGTATTATTTAAAAATTTTATTGCATGACGTTCGAAATAGTACTTTTTCCTTTTCTGCTGCATGTCAACATTTTCAGCTTGGAGTAGTTGTGACCCAAGGGGTTACGGCAGGTACATCTAGTTGACAATAGACAATTACACTCCATCTCTTTCTCTCCAACACCTTGAACTCTATACCAAATTATTTACAAACAAACTATATTTAAAGAAGACTTTACAGAAAACTCTAGACATGTTCTAACCACCAAACAAGATAAATACAAATTGTTTTTACTTCAAATTCCCAATTTTTATCATTATTTGGTAAGATGAATTTTATCTTCAAAACTAGTAATATTTTATATTTCTTTCTAAATTAAATTTACTTTTTTGCTGTTTCCACCTCCATCTTTTGTGCGGAAAACGGACGTTAAACGATGATGATGATGATGATGATGATATATATATATATATATATATATATAATGTTAAACCATTAATCTTGACACATTCTTTTTCTCTCTGTTTTTTTTTCTGCCTTCCCTTTCTATCAAGGAGCATAGGCTTGAAACATCAAAGACTTTTCCATTCTTCCTGAGTGTCAAACTAATACACCTGATTGTTGTTCCCTCACCTGTCTTTGTCTTTTGTTTTCTGTGTGTTCGACCCATATATATTTATATATCTTTGCTTTTACTTATCTTTTACAGTGAAAATATATGGAGCAAAATTCCAATGTTAATTCTGAGTCATTATCTGAAGAAGAACAACAACAAATTCAGGAAGTGTTTTCCAAGAAATTCGTTTATTCTCAAAGCAAAAGTAAAGAATGGCCCTGGCCTACGTTTAAGAGTGGCCAGTCAGAGGATGCAAACCTATGGAAATGTGAAACATTTGTTGACTTCCGTGAAAGTCTGAATTCTTCGAAAGATCAACTGAGTACTCAGGATATAAAGAAATGGCATACTCACACCACGAATACTCACCTGGGTGGGAGTGTCTGTGTCAATCTCCGTTACCAAATCAGGCCTGAACTCTGTACGCAAGCATGGTGTAAATTTATGGAAATTCTCTCGACATATCCTGTAGTGGACTCCAAATCAAAGAAACTAAATTCTGTTCATCTGTGTGAAGCACCAGGATCTTTTATTACTTGTTTGAACCACTTCCTCTTTACCCATGGTGAGTATTGTTATCTCCGCCTTCGCTAAGGCGGAGGTATTGTTTCCAGTTGTGTTTGTTTGTTTGTCTGTGGACAAGATATCTCAAGAACCACTGGATGGATTCAGATGAAACTTTCAGGGATGTTTAGCCTCATGACTGGCACAAACCGATTAGATTTTGGGATCAATCTGGTACCAGACAAGAATTCTGGATTATTTTTTCTGTTTTTACACTTAATTTTTGAGATCGGTTGAGTTCATTATTAGTATTCTCATTTATGAGAAAAGTCGAGTTTATTTCAGATATTCTCATTTTAAAAATGATCTCTGGCTAATCGTTGAGAGGACGTTGGTGTTGCCTTGGTGGTGGTCTGCACTCTGAGTGCTCTTGTTGAATTTTTTGTTGTACATTGGTTAGTTCCAGGTCATATCGATAGAGCAGACTTTTGACTAAAAGTGCAGATGTCTGAGCTGTACCCATCCCTATCTTTGTTTTCAAGCATTGTCCTCTCCTCTTCTTCTTCCTCATCTTCTCCTCCTCTCCTCCCCACTTCGTTTTATTCAAGTTTTTGTTAGTGTTTAATCTAATTAAATTATTTAATTCATTTACTTATTTTTATATCTTATTTTATTTTATTTTGCTTTCGATTTTTTGTATATATGAACACATACATATATGTAGGCACAGGCATGGCTGTATGGTAAGTAGCTTGCTTATCAACCACCTGGTTCTAGGTTCAGTCCCACTGCGTGGTACCTTGGGCAAGTGTCTTCTGCTATAGCCTCAGGCCAACCAAATCCTTGTGTGTGTATTTGTGTATTTGGTAGATAAAAACTGAAAATATCCATCATATATATATGTTTGTGTGTCTGTTTTTGTCCCCCCACCATTGCTTGACAACCGATGTTGGTGTGTTCATATCCCTGTAACTTAGTTCGGCAAAAGAGAACGATAGAATAAGTACTGGGCTTACAAAGAATAAGTCCTGGGGTCGATTTGTTCCACTAAAGGTGGTGCTCCAGCATGGCCTCAGTCAAATGACTGAAAGAAATAAAAGAAATATACATCAAAGTGTACAGTATTATATATCTATTACAGCTGATATTGCCTAAATGGTTGCCACACTAGGGGTTCAACAAGATGTTAGATAACAGCCCCTAGTACGAAACCAATTGCTAACAACAGCCATAATGGCTATAATATTGTACACTTAACTAGTATACCCACTTATTGTTTAAATAAGAGTTGTACATTTTATCACAGTTCTGTGTGTAGACACATAGCGCATGACAACTACCAAAAGGTATTGTAATGGAAATTTTTAAAAAATGAAGAAACCTTTTGACGAAGCACTTGATGAGACACATCTGCACCTGTGATGCACTGCAATTGTTTGTCCAGCATCTCACCCATGCGGCACCAGTGCATGAAGGGGTCGAAACAATCATAGTGAATAATAAAGTCTTGTGAATTCAATTTTCTTCCTTGCACCCCCCCACACACAAATTCACACACATACATGCATATATGTAGGTGCAGACATGGCTGTGTCGTAAGAAGCTTGCTTCACAACTACATGGTTTTCGGTTCAGTCCCACTGTGTGGCAACTTGGGGAAGTGTCTTCTACTATAGCCCTGAGCCAACCAAAGCCTTGTTTAATGGATTTGGCTGATGGAAAATGAAAGAAACCTATTGTGTGGGTGTATCTGTATATATAAGGCAGGATGTGTGTGTGTGTGTGTGTACGTGAATGTAGTTTATGCACATCCACAAATTAGCATGCGTGTCTCTTAAATTTTAGGAGGACATTCGTCACGTCACAACCCTAGCTGTATTTTCGTCAAATAAACGAAAACTTACCTATGTCTATAAACATATTTGTATAGAAAAATTACATTCTCCAAATGTACTATTGTTTGATAAACATACATATCCATATATAACCACACATAACATAAATTAATACATACATACATATTCACCTGTATATATAAATATACCCATACATTCACATGCATAAACTAGTACGTACACATATTATAATATATCCTAATTGAAATATATAAAACACATATCTACGTAAGTATAAGCTATATATATTTACATATACACACATACACACATATGCAGACATATATATATATACATATATATATATATATCATCATCATCATCATCATCATCGTTTAGCGTCCGTTTTCCATGCTAGCATGGGTTGGACGGTTCTACTGGGGTCTGTGAAGCCAGAAGGCTTCATCAGGCCCAGTCAAATCTGGCAGTGTTTCTACGGCTGGATGCCCTTCCTAACGCCAACCACTCCGTGAGTGTAGTGGGTGCTTTTTACGTGCCACCCGCACTGGTGCCAGACAGAGCTGGCAAACGGCCACGAACGGATGGTGCTTTTTATGTGCCACCGGCACGAGGGCCAGGCGAGGCTGGCAACGGACACGAAACGGGGCGGTGCTGGCAACGGTCGCGAAACGGAAAGTTCTCTTACATGCCACCGGCACTGGTAACACATCTGCAATTTCCATTGATCGATTTCCATTGATCGATTTCCATTGATCGATTTCGATTCTGATCGTCACTTGCCTCAACGGGTCTTCACAAGCAGAGTTTTGACATGCCACCGGCACTGGTAGCACATCCGCAATTTCCATTGATCGATTTCGATTCTGATCCTCACTTGCCTCATCACGTCTTCACAAGTAGAGTTTTGTGTCCCAAGAAGGGAAGGTATGCATACGTAGGCTGGCTCCATCCCATGTAGAAGGCCACGGGTTATGGACTCACTTGTCCTGCCGGGTCTTCTCGCGCACAGCACACTTCCAGAGGTCTCGGTCTCTAGTCATTTCCTCAGTGAGACCTAAAGTTCGAAGGTCGTGCTTCACCACCTCGTCCCAGGTTTTCCTGGGTCTGCCTCTTCCACAGGTTCCCTCAACCGCTAGGGTGTGGCACTTTTTCACACGACTATCTTCATCCATTCTCGCCACATGACCATACCAGCGCAAACGTCTCTCTTGCACACCACAACTGATGCTTCTTAGGTCCAGCTTTTCTCTCAAGGTACTTACACTCTGCCGAGTGTGAGTACCGGCATTACACATCCATCGGAGCATACTGGCTTCATTTCTAGCGAGCTTACGCATATCCTCAGCAGTCACGGCCCATGTTTCACTGCCATGTAGCATGGCTGTTCGTACACACGCATCATACAGTCTGCCTTTCATTCTGTGCGAGAGGCCTTTTGTCACCAGTAGAGGTAAGAGCTCTCTGAACTTTGCCCAAGCTATTCTTACTCTAGCAGTTACACTTTCAGCACACCCGCCCCCGCTGCTGACTTGGTCACCTAGGTAACGGAAACTATCAACTATTTCTAGTTTTTCTCCCTGGAAAGTGACGGAAGTTGGTCTCAGAGCATTTTCAGTGTTTATTGTTCCTGAGCATCTGCCACATACAAAAACCATCTTCCTAGTTAGCCTTCCTTTGACATTGCTGCATCTCTTATGTGTCCATAGCTTACACTTGGTGCATCTTATAGAGTTTCTACCTACACCTTTTCTACAGATCGAGCAGGGCCATCTACCTGAAGGTGTTTGTGATTTGTCTACCTTCCTACTGATTACGACTTTGGTTTTAGCTAGATTGACTCTGAGGCCCTTCGATTCTAATCCTTGTTTCCACACCTGAAACTTCTCCTCCAGTTCTGATAGCGACTCAGCAATTAGAGCAAGGTCATCAGCATAGAGGAGCTCCCAAGGGCATCCTGTCTTGAATTCCTCCGTTATTGCCTGGAGGACTATGATAAATAGGAGGGGGCTGAGTACTGAGCCTTGGTGGACTCCTACCTCTACCCGGAATTCTTCACTGTACACATTTCCAACCCTCACCCTACTAGCGGCGTCCCTGTACATGGCCCGCACAGCTCTCACTAACCATTCATCTATCCCTAGTTTCCTCATTGCCCACCAGATAAGGGATCGGGGGACCCTGTCGAAGGCTTTCTCCATGTCAACAAAAGCCAGGTACAGGGGCTTATCTTTGGCTAGGTATTTCTCCTGCAGCTGCCTTACCAGGAATATAGCATCAGTAGTACTTTTCCCTGGCACAAACCCAAACTGCATCTCATCTAAACTAACTCTCTCTCTAATTAGTTGGGCTATGACCCTCTCCGTAACCTTCATCACCTGGTCCAACAGCTTGATACCTCTGTAGTTATTTGTATCTAGGGCATCACCTTTACCTTTGTAGCAGTTGACTATTATACTGCTACACCAGTCATTGGGTATGACCCCTTTGTGTATCACCTGATTAACTATACGGGTGACTAGGCTATAGCCGACACTACCAGACATTTTGAGCATCTCTGCAGTGATTCCTGATGGGCCTGGGGCTTTCCCTGTCTTCATGCTTCTAATTGCCTTAGCTACCACGGAACTATCAACTCGGATAGCTGGTCCCTCTGTTGGGTCAACATTCGGCAGACTCTCTTTATCCCATTCATTTTCTTCATTCAGCAACCTTTCATAGTGGCATCTCCAAACCTCTCTCTTTGCATCCTCATTTAGCGCAAGTGAACCATCTTCCATGCGAACACACTTCTCTCCTACCACATCACGATTCTCTCTCACACACTGTCTTGCAACACGAAACACCTCCAGTCTTTGGTCCTCACGGCGCAGAACATTGGCAAATTTTTTCTTATCTGCTTCCCCTCTGGCTTAATAAACCTGTCTCCTAGCTTCTCTTTTGGCAGTCTGATACAATCCCCTGCTACCCCCATTTTTCCAGACCTT
>NC_043024.1:3556511-3581511 GCF_006345805.1 Octopus sinensis
ATTTTTCAGTTAGAGGACTCGCACTTTCTATGGTCATTCTATGGTCATCTTTACATTTCCCCAGTCACCCCGCAAAGCCATTAAAAAAATCAATAGAAGTGACTTTTTTGTGAATTTTCTATCCAAAACCCAATCAAAATGCCCGAAACTTGATACACCAATTGAATGCCAGCTAGCTGTATGTGATTGGTCGGAGATTTGGACAGTACTCGCGTGTATGTGCGCACGCACGCAGCTGTATATGCATGCACTAGCACTATATTATTATTATTATTATTTAATATAGGATTTCTAATCCTATTTATACTATTATTGGTATTTTTATTCATATTTTTATTATTGTTTTTGTAATTATTCTTTTTATTTGGATTATTGCTATATTTGTCTAACCAATGTTTATTAGTTGTTATTATATCCTTAGTGTTAAGGTTATTATTGGGGATATATTTTATTCTACCATTATATCCTGCCCTATATATAATGCTGAGTTATATTTTCCCCCATGTCTATTAAATATCTCTTCATTCAAAGATAAGTTAGAAATTCTTTTACTTATGCTTATTTGTGGAGGGTGATTACTAGAATTATTTATATATCTGAAATTGGAATTTTTTTTCCACATAAGATTTATGGAGTCCAGTATTAAGGTTACAATTCACATCTAGATAATTAATAGAATAATTTTCATTTTCAATAGTAATGGATAGGCCGAAATTATTAAAGAATTTATGCAAGCATTTTTTTAAGTATATCTAGTCGTCTATTTGAAAGATTCTTAACTAAGAATAAAGCGTCATCTCTAAGGTTCTCATTTTGTTAAATGAATAAATAATCCAACATTCTAATATCTGAAAGTTGATGAACAAACTAAATTTGTTTCTCCATTTTCTTATTTGTATTATAACAGTAAAATATTTCTTTACCTTCACCAGTTTAATACAATAAATAAGTTAATTGCATTGTAATTGAAAACATTGGATAAATACTATCCCTAAGTGGGTTACACCCATAACCCCTAACTTACTTTGTGTCATAAATTAATTATATGAGGAATATCTATTGCTAATACTTGTATATGTATGAATTATCTATGCAATATTTGGAGTATTGCTAGTATAAGTGAATACATTTAAGTATAGCATAATAATCCCTCAAAATGAATACTGTTGGAAAAACGGAGATAATACGGATTGATTCATCACTAAAAGACATACCCATACCAACCAAGGACTATTACACCAAAGAATTAATATATAGGATTAACGAATTTATCCACAGAATGCGATGGAAATCCTATACCCCTGAAAAGAATCTCACTAAATTGAACTATGAAGATAAAGATGACCACAACTATGCAAGAATCAGAAGTAACTATGAGGAAATAATGGAAATTACTAAGAATACTTTTAAATCCAGAAAGGCACCACCACCTAATAAATACTTGGATAACTTCGAACAGGATCTATGGAGTACTATTAAGAATATAAAGTTCAGGAATCATCCACTAAGGCACAATCCCTACCAGAGAAAATTGAAAGAAATTATTAGATCTTTTAGGAACAAAAATGGCATTTTAACTCATTCGGATAAGACTGGTAATATATATAACATAGACACACAAACATACCATGAACTATTACTAAGAGAAATTACAAAAAAATATAAGGTTGTACCTTATGCTACACTTCGAAAATTGAATTTAGAAGCTAGAAATATAATGTATGATTATAATTTAGAAGATAAAGCAGAACCTTTCACGTATAACAATTAAGGACCATAAAAAGAATTTCACCAATACAACACAGGTCAGATTAATCTGTCCAAATAAATCTGACTTAGGCAAATTAAGTAAATTAAGACAAATATATACCAATAATTAGAAATAAAATTAAGCTTCATTTATGGAAAAACACATAAGGTACATTGGAATGGTTTTCCAGTATTAGGGTTGATAATGGTAGAGACCATAAACTAATCCAATTTGATATTCAAAATTATTATTCATCGATTAAACCAGTAATACTTAATAAAGCTTTAATTTTTGCAAGGAAATATACAAATATTAGTATGAGGGAAATTAAGATAATACTAGCGGCTAGAAAAACTGTTATAGAATTTGACAACAAATTATGGGTTAGAAAGGAAAAGCCAGATGTATTTGATATTACAATGGGATCGCCGGATTCAGTGGAAATGACAGATTTAGTAGGGATTTATTTACTAGACAATAAAATGAGAAAATAAAGAAAATGAAAAATTTGACGTGCAGACATTATTTATTTAAAGACATTCAAATTGATGCAGAGAAATTCCTGCCTACAGCTGTTTCCACACCCAATGAATTCAGTTACAGAATTAAAATTCTTGAAACCAGTCTGAGTTTGTCATAGGTTAGCTTACATGTTAAAATGTAACTTCCTTTTGGAAATTTTACCTGAAGAAATACCCAATTGACTGGTTTTGAATATGGAAATTTGAATTATATTTCTGTAATTGAATTGATTGGGTGTGGAAACAGCTGTAGGTAGGAATTTCTCTGCAGGAATTTGAATGTCTTTAAATAAATAACGTCTGTATGTCAATTTTTTTCATTTTCTTCATTTTCTCATTCATATATATATATGAATGAGGACTAAACTGTCCAACCATGCCAGCATAAAAAAAGGTGAATATAAGTGCAGCATGTCTGTGTGGCAAGAAGTTTGTATCCCAATCACATGGTTCTGGGTTCAGTCCCACTGTGTGGCAACTTGGGCAAATGTCTTCCACTATAGCCTCAGGCTGACCAAAGCCCTCTGAGTAGATTTGGTAGATGGACACAAAAAGAAGCCTATTGTACACACTCACACACAGATCTCATCATTTAATGCCTGTTGTCCATGCTGGCATGGATTAGATGGTGTGACAGAGATGGCAAGCTGGGGGAGGTGGGGCTGCACCAGACTCAAGTTTTTTGGCATGATTTCTATAAATGGATGCTCTTATGTGACACCGCATGGGCACTTTTACACTTGACAATTGGTGCTGATGTGTTTACGTCCCTGTAACTTAGCAGTTTGGCAAAAGAGACTGACAAAATAAATACTAGGGTTAAAAAAAACATATCCTGGGTTCGATTTGTTTGACTAAAACTCTTCAAGGTGGTGCCCCAGCATGGCCGCAGTCTAATGTCTGAAACAAAAGATAAAAGATTAAATATGATGCCAAAATGGTAATGATAAATGCTTTTGTGTGTTTGCGTTTTCACGTATCTGTTTGTTTTGACTCTTCTTGGGTCATGGTGGTGTTTGTTTATGTCGCATATACACAATATGTCCCACATAGCTATTTCTTTGTTGTTTGTCAGCAAATAACCAAACTATTTTCTTTTCAGAATTTGAAATCATTGTGTCTTAATTAACAAACTCATTAATTTATTAATCCTTCATTTTGTATCAGGTTTTACAGGCAAATGGCAGTGGATGGCTAGTACATTAAACCCCTATTATGAGGGAAACAATTTAGGTAACATGATTGCCGACGACAGATTCATTAGGGCTACGCTGCCCCATTGGCAATTTTGCGATGGCACAGGTGACCTACTGGACAAGAACAACTGCAACCATCTTTGTAAGACTGCTCACAACATGGAAACTGCCAAACTGGTAAGTTTAATTATTTTTAAGCAAATAAAATATTCTTACTAAATGGTCATGTGATGTGTGTAGGTGAGGACAGCTGTATAAAGAAGTGCTGATCTCTAACTATGGAAGTAACCTGTGGTAGAGGTAGACCCAGGAAGACATGGAACGAGGTGGTGAAGCATGATCTTTGAACTTTGAGCCTCACAGAAGTAATGACTGGTGACTGAGACCTTTGGCGATATGCTGTGCTTAAGAGGACCCATCAAGCCTAGTGCACCTGTGCTGGTAAACACATCCCAGCGTCATGCAAATGGCACGTAAAAGCACCCATTACAGTAGTTGGCATCAGGAAGAGCATCCAGTCGTAGAAAACCATGCCAAATCAGACTGGAGTCTGGTGCAGCCTTCCAACATGCCAGCCCATGCCAGCCAGGACAACGGATGTTAAATGATAATGATGTACAGGTAAGGCTGTGTGGTTAGGAAGTGGATGAGTGGAAAGTAGCCCTCCTACATATATGTGCTCCAGCATGGCTGCAGTCAGATGACTAAAGCAAGTGAAAGAATATATATATATATACATAGGCGCAGGAGTGGCTGTGTGGTAAGTAGCTTGCTAACCAACCACATGGTTCCGGGTTCAGTCCCACTGCATGGCTTCTTGGGCCAGTGTCTTCTGCTATAGCCCCGGGCTGACCAATGCCTTGTGAGTGGATTTGGTAGACGGAAACTGAAAGAAGCCTGTCGTATATATGTATATATATATATGCGTGTGTGTGTTTGTGTGTCTGTGTTTGTCCCCCTAGCATTGCTTGACAACCGATGCTGGTGTGTTTACGTCCCTGTCACTTAGCGGTTTGGCAAAAGAGACCGATAGAATAAGTACTGGGCTTACAAAGAATAAGTCCCGGGGTCGATTTGCTCGACTAAAAGGTGGTGCTCCAGCATGGCCGCAGTCAAATGACTGAAACAAGTAAAAGAGTAAAAGAGAGTATTTATTCTTTTACATGTTTCAGTCATTTGACTGTGGCCATGCTGGAGCACCGCCTTTCAATTGTAAAAATTGACTCAAGGATTTATTCTTTGAAAGCCTGGTACTTATTCTATAGGTCTCTTTTGCTGAACCACTAAGTTATGGGAACATAAACACACCCAACATTGGTTGTCAGGCAATGGAGGGGTGACAAACACAGACGCAAAGACGTGCACGCACGCACACACACACACACACACATATGATGGGCTTCTTTCAGTTTCTGTCTACCAAATCCACTCAGAAGGTTTTGGTTGGCCCAATGCTATAGTAGAAGGCACTTGCCCAAGGTAACATGCAGTGGGACTGAACTGAGATTGGGAAGCAAGCTTCTTTGCACACAGCACACTGTACCTATATATATATATATACACACACATACTGGTCAATCAAATATCAAATATTTATAGGTGCAGGTGTGATAAGAAGCTGGCTTCTCAACCACATGGTTCCAGGTTCAGTCCCACTGCATGACACCTTGAGTAAATATCTTCTACTATAGCCTTGGACCGACCAAAGCCTTGTGAGTGGATTTGGTAGATGGAAACTGAAAGAAGCCCATCGTGTGTGTGTGTATATATATATATATGTGTGTATGCATGACTGTCCTCTACGTTCTTCATCTTCAAGGCTTTCATCACCACTTCAGAATATCTGAAACCACCTTCATACTGTGCGATCACCTGTGGGCCCCTCTCCCCATGCTCTGTTGATATTGGCAGCAGTTTAGGAGGCATTGTGCTCATGTTTGAACTCATGCAAGAAAAGTAAGCGAAGGTCCTTTTTTTGTCATGTTCACAATTCAGGGACCCTGTGCTTCAAGAATGTTTTCTGTCAGACATAACTAGAAAATTATTAAAAAGCATACATCAATTACTATGTACATCGAAATTCACCTAAAATGTAATTAAAATACTATGATAAAATTGTGTTTCAAAACACAACACTTAGAACGGCCTTTATTTTTGGAATAACCTAATATTATTAAGATGGTGAGTTGGCAAAATTGTTAGCATGCCAGGCAAAATGCTTAGCAGTATTTCGTCTGCTGCCTATATTTTGAGTTAAAATTCCACCAAGGTTGACTTTACCTTTCATACTTTTGGGGTTGATAAATTAAGTAAATTAAGTACCAGGGGTTGACGTAATCGACTTGTCCCCTCCCCCAAAATTTCAGGCCTCGTGCCTACAGTAGAAAGGATTGTTTTTATTATAAAGGTGGTGAGTCGGCAGAATCATTAGCACTCCAGGCAAAATGCTTAGTGGTATTTCGTCTGTCCTTATGTTCTGAGTTCAAATTCCGCCGAGGTCGACTTGGCCTTCCATCCTTTCAGGGTTGATGAAATAAGTACCAGTTACACACTGGGGTTGATATAATTGATATAGTTCCCTTCCCCAAAATTTCAGGCCTTGTGCCTATAGTGGAAAGGATTATTAGTATTCTTAGCATTTTTTATCACACACTAATTGGGGCTTTTGATTATAGTTTTTTTTTTAGTGTCACATTCCTGATAAATAAATCCTCTCAATTACCATTTGTTCTTGAAAAGATGGAGATTTTCTTAATTGCATCTGAAGTTAATTGGGGAGTGGGGTGACCCCCCACCCTCCTAACTGTTATTTTGAAGACATTATAAATGATAAGTGATAATTGCCTCAACAACCATACAGCAATACTACAATAGAAAATGGTTATATGGCATTCCTTACTGAAGTAAACTACCACTTATTATTATTATTATTATTATTATTATTATTATTATTATTATTATCATTATTATTATTATTATTATTATTATTATTATTATTATTATTATTATTATTATTATTAGGGTGGTGAACTGGAGAATTGTTTTCATGCCAGAAAACTGCTTAGTGGCCTTTCTTTCCAGCTAATGTTCTGGGTTCAGGCTCTGCCAAGGTCAACTTTGCCTTTCATCCTTTTGGAGTCAATAGAATAAACACCGGTTGAGCACTGGCATTCATGCAGTTGACTAGCTCCTCTAAGGAGCTCTAATTAGGGTTAGTTGACTAACCCTAACCCAAATTTCAAGCTTTGTGCCTGTAGTAGAAAGTATTATTATTATTGTTGTTGTTATTACTCTTATTGTGAAGGCACATGGCTCAGTGGTTAGAGCGTCGAGCTTACGATCGTGAGGTTGTGAGTTCGAATCCTAGACCGGGCTGCGTGTCGTGTTCTTGAGCAAGACACTTTATTTCACGTCACTCCAGTTCACTCAGCTGTAGAAATGAGTTGCGATGTCACTGGTGCCAAGCTGTATTGGCTCCTTTGCCTTTCCCTTGGATAACACTGGTGGCGTGGAGAGGGGAGGTATACATGGGCGACTGATGCTGGTCTTCCATAAACAACCTTGTCCAGACTTGTGCCTGGGAGGATAACTTTCTAGGTGCAGTCCCATGGTCATTCATGACCAAAGGGGGTCTTAATTACTCTTATTATTATTATTATATTATAATTAAGGCAGCAAGCTGGCAGAATCGTTAGCATGCTGGATGAAATGTTTAGTAATATTTCTTCTGTCTTTACACTCTGAGTTCAAATTCCGCCGAGGTTGACTTTGTCTTTCATGCTCTCAGGGCCGATGAATTAAGTACCAGTGTAACACTGGTATCAATGTAATTGACTAGTCCTCTCTCTAAAAATTACAGGTCTTGTGCCTTCAATAGAAAGGATTATTATTATTGCGGTTATTATTATGACCTCTGCCTTAGTGAAGGTGGGGTATTGTTTTCAGTTGAATTTGTTTGTTTGTTTGTCTGTTGACAATATATCTCAAGAACCGCTGGATGGATTCGCATGAGACTTTCAAGGATGTTTGGCCTTGTTACTGGCACAAACTGATTAGATTTTGGGACTGATCTGATTCTGGATTATTTTTCCATTTTTTTTTTACTTAATTTTTGAGAGTGGTCAGGTTCATTTTTAGTATTCTTGTTTGTGAGAGCAGTCGAGTTTATTTCAGATATTCTCATTTTAAAAATGATCTCTGGCTAATCATTGAGAGGACGTTGGTGTTGCCTTGTCAGAGGTTTGCACTCTCTGAGTGCACTTGTTGTTATTATTATTATTATTATTATTATTATTATTATTATTATTATTATTATTATTCAGTAGTCTTATTTTTATCATGTGCTTTCACTGCACTACCGAGTGCAGCTCTGTGTGCCTTGGGTATGTGCTGTGGTTTTTTACAGTATTGAAAGTGTTTTATGTAGGATGTGTGGTGCCTGGTAGTGCTATTTTTTGTATGTTATATTATTATTATTATTATTGATAATTAAGGCGTGAGCTGGCAGAATTGTTAGCATACCAGGCAAAATGCTTAGCGGCATTTTGTCCATCTTTACCTTCTGTATTCAAATTCCGCTAAGGTCGACATTACCTTTCATCCTTTTGGGGTCAATAAATTAAGTACCAGCTGAGTATTGGGGTGGATGTAATTGACTAGTCCCCTCTTCACAAATTTCAGGCCTTGCACTTATAGTAGAAAGGCTTCTTCTTCTTCTTCTTCTTCTTCTCCTCCTCCTCCTCCTCCTCCTTCTTCTTCTTCTTCTTCTTCTTCTTCTTCTTCTTCTTCTTCTTCTTCTTCTTCTTCTTCTTCTTCTTCTTCTTCTTCTCCGTCGTCGTAGTAAAGAATAAAATGTTTTGAATGACACAACAAAGCACTATAATACAAACATTGGACTATAAGAACTGTTGTAATTTAATCATCGATAGTCTGATATGATATTTCGGAATAAAATTCCTTCTTCAGATATCCCTAGGAATTGATGGGGTTGCAGTATGGTTGTGGAGGCAATCATCACTTGTCATTTGTAATGTCTTCAAAATAACAGTTAAGAGGGGGGGGATTTTTCTACCCCAATTAACTTCAGATGCAATTAAGGAAATCTCCATCTTTTCAAAAAAAAATTAAAATGGTAATTAAGAGGATTTATTTATCAGGAAAGTGACACTAAAAAAAAAAACGTTAATCAAAATTAGCGTATGATAAAAAATGCTAAGAATAGCAGCGACCCCATCAATTCCTAGGGATATCTGAAGAAGGAATTTTATTCCAAAATATCATATCAGACTATTGATGATTAAATAACAACGGTTCTTATAGTCTAATGTTTGTATTATAGTGCTTTGTTGTGTCATTCAAAACATTTTATTCTTTACAAACAATACACAATGCTTCAAGCGAACTACAATACTCTCCTATTATTATTCTCTTTTACTTGTTTCAGTCATGTGACTGTGGCCATGCTGGAGTACCACCTTTAGTCGAGCAAATTGACCCCAGAACTTATTCTTCATAATCCTAGTACTTATTCTATCAGTCTCTTTTGCTGAACTGCTAAGTTACGGGGGACATAAACAAACACACCAGCAGTGGTTGTCAAGCAATATTAGGGGGGGGGACAAGCACAGACACACACACATATACACACACATACATATACATATATATATATATACATAATACGACGGGCTTCTTTCAGTTTCCATCTACCAAATCCACTCACAAGGCTTTGGTCGGCCCGAGGCTGTAGGAGAAGAGACTTGTCCAAGGTGCCATGCAGTGGGACTGAACCTGGAACCATGTGGTTCATAAGCAAGCTACTTACCACACAGCAACTTCTACACTTATTATTATTATTATTTTGCCTTGTGCAAAAATTTGAGATCATTATAATAATAATAATAATAATAATAATAATAATAATAATAATAATAATTATTATTATTATTATTTAGGATGTGGTGTATTGGCAGAATCCTAAGCACACAATCCAGAATATTTTTCCTGGCATTTAGCAATGTCTCTTAATCTTCTGCAAGATATTAATTAACAATAAACTAAACTAAAAGGTCCTTGTATTTGTAGCAGAAATTGTTTCAAGCAGCAAATTGTCAGAATGGTTAAAGCATCAGATAAAATGCCTTACAGTATTTGTTCAAGCTCATGGTGACACAGGTGTGGCTGTGTGGTTAAATAGTTTGCTTTGTATTCACGTGGTTGTCGGTTCAGTCCCACAGCAAGGCTCCATGAGTGGCCTGGTTTCATTAGATCTTTGTATGTGGTTTGTAGCCTGATCCATTAACCCTTTCGTTACCAAACCGCCTGAAAAAAGTTTTGGTTAATGTAACCAAGCCGCCCGAATTTACCTATTCATATTTAAATGAGAATATCAGAGTAAATCTCTTTAGTACATTCGTGAAAACACGTATTATACTTCGTAAACAGTTCAACTACAGTTTTGTACAAAAATCGAAGTGTAATTTTAATTCCGTGAATTATGGGAGATTTTTTTCTGAAATTTGTTCCTATTGTGTTTTCAAAATTTGTAATTCTGACAAAAAATGGATACGAATTTCATTATATCAAGCAGCGAGTCAGAATTCGAAGGATTTTCTACTGAAGACCTTCATAAATCTAACTCTATGACTGAAAAAAAAAAGCATGTGGTATTTGATAATGAATCTGATGTTTCATTTTCCGAAAGTGAAAACAGTGAATCCGAGAGCTCCGACAGCGATAAAGAAAATGAATTGGCACCTGAATGGAGTGAAAATTTAAAAACTGTTTCTTTCGGTGATTTTTCTGAAGAAACTGGTCCAAGCCACAGACTTTCCCAGAAGAGTAAAGCCTTAGACTATTTCTTTTTACTTTTTCGAATGAGCCCATTTGAAATCATTACGGCGGAAACGAACTGTTACGCTAAACATAAACAAAGCGAAAGAAAGGATAGTTTGTTATTTCCCACAACCTTAAATGAAATTAAGGCCTATTTTGCCATAAATATTATTATGGGTATCAGAAAGTTACCCAGAATAACAAATTCTATCGTAAAATTTTGTTGTATACCCAATTGAACATTAGCTAATAACCCATTTTCTATAGTGATGTTTGAACAAAATTTTAATAATTTTATATATTGTTGAATTTACCTGTATCTACCTGCAATTAGAGTCACTTTGTGACAAAAATTATAGTATAGAATTGGTTGAGAACATTTCATTAAATTATCTTCCAAAATTCATGTTAATATATTGATAAATAAAAAAGTTATAGTTGTTTAATGAAACCAGACTAAATTTATGATTACGTTAGAAATTAATTGAAACACATAAGGGGTGTATTTTGGTCAGAAATATAGTAACGAAAGGGTTAAAGGAGCATTTTTATGAGTATCACTGCATTAGTTAAATCAATATATTGTGCATTAAATACATAAATACATACATAGGTACTTACATATACATATAACTATATAAATCTTTAAAAATGTTTCAGCCCGAAAGCTGCGGCCATGCTGGGGCACCACCGTTTATTGTGCTACACTAGTATATGAAACCCCCTCTGATACGTGGCACTTGGTCAACAAGGGAGTTTGACGCCGCTGCCCGCATCTGTGTTTCCTACTGAGAGGTAGGTTCATCTGGAACCCCTGACAAGAAGAGATCGAGTTTAGTTTTAAAGAAACCCACATCCACACCATGCAGGTCTCTCAGGCATTTAGGAAGGATATTGAAGAGCTGTGGTCCTCTGAAACCCAAGCTGTTGCAGTATCTGGTCCTGTATTTTGATGGTGATGTTGGGATCTTTGGCACCATGCAATGGTGCCCCGTTCTGCTGTTGGGGTAACTTTCAGTGCCAAAATTTCTAGATGTATATCACTGCATATCTCTCCCACCTTCGCTCCAGCGAGAAGAGTTTTAATACTTTCAGTCTTTCCCAGTAGCTGATATGTTACATTGAGATGATCTTCTTAGTGTAGCTTTGTTGGATTGCTTCGAGTTCTGCTGCTAACTTTATATTGTGTGGTAACCATTGTTGGGAGCAGTAGTCCAAATGGCTGAGGACGAATGTCTTCCAAAGGATCATCAGTGTCTTCTTCTCTCTTGTTCCGAAAGTTCAGAGGATCCATCCAGCTAGCCGTCTGCATTTTATTACCAATTTGGCAATATGCACTTGGAAAGATGCATCATTGCTCATGTCAATGCCCAGATCATGCACTGATTTTGACTCAGGAATTGCAATTCTTCCTGGGCCAGTGTATCTGGTCTGCATGTCATTCAGCTTTGGGCTGGTAGCGCAGGGCTTGGAACTTCCCTGCATTAAACTGCATGTTGTTGTCCTCACCCCACCTGTATATATATATATAATATTGTCTAATGATGTGCTGTAATAGGTATGTACTGTAAGTGGTAGGGTTGGTTTACCACTAAAACCCTGGCTTGAACTGCAGCTGAAACAAAGGTGCTGTTGAAGTTGCCTATCAAAGATGGCTATAAGTGGTTCATCATTGAGCAGGTAGATGTATATTAGAAAGAGAGAAGAAACCAACAAAACATGTGGTAAGACTTTAGAACATTTAATTTAAAATTCAAACATAATTGCAGAGTAGTTATAGTAAATAAGGGATTAAGAAATAATGCATAAAGTCTCTTACAGCTGTTTCTAGAATAGCTGAACACGTGGAGCATATGTCATGGAGCAAAGATCTCTATGTAAGCCAACTATTCCTTCTTTGGAGAGAAAGAATTAACCTTTTAGTTACCATTTTTCTTTTGAGATGCTCAATATTTCTTTCAATTAATTTAAAATATAACAAAGAATTTAGTAAAATAACTTAGTTATCATTAAGCTTGTGTTAGGAACATAAATTGTGACTAAGGTTTGGTGGAAGATTTTAACTCAGAAATTATGGAAACAGGACATTTATTCTACAAAGCCAGAGGCTGTTTCAGCTGGGTTGGTATCAAAAGAGTTAAGAATTGTTTCTCTATTATATATTTTAACCCTTTTGTTACCATATTTCTGTTGGGATACTCTGTGTTTCTTTCAATTAATTTTAATTATAAAAAAAAATTTAGTAAAATAATTTAGTTATCATTAACCTAGTGTTAGGAACATAAATTGTGACATGTTTCTGGCTCTGTAGTGCAAATGTCTTGTTTTTAAAGGTTCTGAATTGAAATCTTCCATCAAACCTTAGTCACAGTTCTAGCTGGTTGGGGTGCTTGCCTCTCCTTTGCAAATATAAGGACACAGAAAATGTGTCAAAGCCGACAGGAAGCGTCAATGTTTCCTAGGGCTAAATAGCAGTGGTGTGGTTCCCTTTATGGGACTGTCATGTTGTGTTGACAGTATACAACCACTATATCGCCCTACCACCTCTCATGTCTCTCTGAGACATTTAGAAATTCAATATTTCTAACATATATATATGTATATATACACACACACACACATATGTCTATATATATATATATGTACATACACACACATATGTATGCTTTTATTCTTTTACTTGTTTCAGTTATTTGACTGCGGCCATGCTGGAGCACCACCTTTAGTTAAATAAATTGATCCCAGGACTTAGTCTTTGTAAGCCTAGTACTTATTCTACCAGTCTCTTTTGCTGGACTGCTAAGTTATGGAGACATAAACACACCAACATCAGTTGTCAAGCGATGGTGAGGGACAAGCACAGACACAAATAACAAATATATATATATATATATATATATCTACACACGATGGGCTTCTATCAGTTTCTGTCTACCAAATCCATTCACAAGGCTTTGTTTGTCCTGAGACTATAGTAGAAGACACTTGCCCAAGGTGCAATGCAGTGAGACTGAACCCAGAACCATCTGGTTGGTAAGCAAGCTTCTTACCAGACTCCATGTTTGCATGGGTCAGACAGCATTTATGAAAGCAGATTTTCTATGGCGTTGGATTTCCTTCCTGTCACCAGCCCTCATCTCTTTAGAAAGCAAGGTAATATTTCACCATGGTCAAGCATGCTTCCACAGATTGTTGGAAATGAGTGACACTTAATGACAACAATCACATGTTGTCAAAACAAGGAGACACAAACATACACCCACTAACTCATACATACGTGTATTCTTTTATTCTTTTACTTGTTTCAGTCATTTGACTGTGGCTATGCTGGAGCACTTCCTTTTGAAGAAATTGACCCCTGGACATATTCTTTGTTAGTCTGGTACTTATTCCATCATCTCTTCAGCCGAACCGCTAAGTTACAGGGACTTATACACACCAACATTGGTTGTCAAGTGATGGTGGGGTGGGCAGACACAAACATACATATATATATATATATATATATATATACATACATACACACACATATATATATGTGTGTGTGTGTATTTTTTCAATGTGTACAGATAGCATTAAAAATAAAAAATTAATAGTTACCGGGGTAGCAAGCATTCACATAAATGCCAAGGATGTTTCAGCCTACTTATAAAGGTAGAAGTTCCAGGGTTTAGTGAAATGTTTTTGTGTAACATAAATTAAGAAATGGAGTTAAATGCAGGTGTTTTTCAAATCTTTATACTTCCGATATACGTTTCAAAGAAAACATTGGCATTATTCCAGAGGGAATAAAATGATGTAAAACAATGTAATCATCTTGTCAGGGAAAAAGAGAAATAAAGCACATCAATAAGCCATTTGGTTAAAATGGCTTATTGATGTGCTTTATTTCTCTTTTTTCCCTGACAAGATGATTACATTGTTTTACATCATTTTATTCCCTCTGGAATAATGCCAATGTTTTCTTTGAAACGTATATCGGAAGTATAAAGATTTGAAAAACACCTGCATTTAACTCCATTTCTTTATATATATATATATACAGTGGACTTCTTTCAGTTTCTACCTAATCAACTCACAAGGCTTTGGTCAGCTCAAGGCTATAGTAGAAGACACTTGCTGAAGGTGTCACATAGCAGGACTGAACCCGGAACCATGTGATTGGGAAGCAAGCTTCTTACCACACAGTCACGCCTATACAAGCAGAAGATAAAGAGTTTAGGTCAAGGTAACCCAATTTAATAGTTTGGGTTACCTAATAAGCTATATACAAACACACACACACACATATACAAGAAGATTTTTGGCTCTCAGTTTCCATCCACCAGATCTTCTTACAAGGCTTTGATCAGTTTGAGGCTATAGTAGAAGATACTTTCTCAAGGTGCCACACTGCAGGATTGAACCCCGAACCATGTGGTTGGGAAGGAAACTCCTTACTATACAGCCATGTCTGCACCTGTGCCTATGTTCTATAAATTGAAGCTCTCCTCTTTATCTACTTCACTGTAGCCTTCTTCCAGGTAAAAAAAAAACGGTTAAAAATTACCAAATTGTCACTATCATGTTCATTCACATATTCTTTGTGCCTTACTTTGTGTTTTTGTTTGTTGTCAAGGTAACAGCAGATGGCAGTATTGATTGTCAGAACAACCCATCGATGCAAGAATCTATTGTCTCTCAGTTACATTACTGTGAGACATTTGCTGCATTGAAACTGCTTGGTAAAGGTGGCTCATTCGTCATCAAATTCTTCACCATGTTTGAAAACAACACAATCGGATTGATGTACCTCTTAGTCAAGTTCTTTGATCAAGTTAGTACTGCTTTTGTTTTTGTTATTTTTTTTTACTTTGTTTATTGTTATTGTTTTTGTTTAGTTTTTTACCCCTCAGGTCCACCCTGACCCTGTGGACCTACAATCAAAGGTAATCATTCCATATTTTATTCCACCCTGTCCCAGAAGACCTACAATCATTCCCTCTTTTGTCAGAAACTATTTTGTTCAATGTTCCCTAAATTTTGAAACATCAATGTGTGATTTCAATGAGATTTTGCCTGCTATATCTAGCATTCTATGTGGAGGCACCTTGATTTGATGTTGCAGTGTTTAGCTCCAGGTCAGTTTTGATTCAGAAGTCCTACAACACTATATAACACTATTTTTGTCCTTGGGTAGCAAATATGCTTACCCTTAGAAAGCATGAAAAATGGCTAATATTTCCTTCAAATTTTGCTTTTGTTATGATATTTATTCAAACCCCAAAGAATCCCTCTCAACACATGACTATGATGTTCCTCCACAACTCCTGCTCATCATAAGAGATGCACACATTGTCAGCCACTAAAAGACATGCTCACGTGGTTAAGATCAAGCAAATCTGTGGTATTGAGCAGAATATTTGCTATAACGATATTTCTGCTTCAGCAACTTGACACTGAATCTGTGTGAAATGTAATGGAAAATAGGTCAGCTTCCAAACATCATCATGTCCAGGTCAGAAAAGCAAAGTTTAAAGGAACCAGTAGTCATTTCTTTTGATTTCTAGATAGAAGCAAATAGGACATAACTCTTACTGACCAAAGACAACAAGCAAATCTGTGGTATTGAGCAGAATATTTGCTATAATGATATTTCTGCTTCAGTAACTCAGCACTGAATCTGTGTGAAATGTAATGGAAAAAATAGGTAAATTTGAAAATGTTGATATCCAGGTCAGAAAAGCAAAGGGACCAGTAGTAATTTCCTTTGATTTCTATATAGAAGCAAATTGGAAATAACACTGACCAAAAACAAGTAAATCTGAAATTTAAAAAAATTTGAAAATTTTGCTACACAGTGTAATCAAAGGGTTCCAACCATGACTATCCCATCTTTTATTTATACATGGTAAATGTAGAACTAAATTTTCCAATGTGTTGTACTTTGTTATTGTTCTTTAACCCTGGGACAGTATTAATCTAGAAAATTGTTGAAAGGCAATCTAGCCTTGACCATCCCATCTTTTATTCAGTTTGTCTAGAACTGCACTATCCTGTGTCTCTGTCTGTGATGCTGTGGTTTAAATCTGTGAGTCAGGTTTGTTCCTGCAGAGCCAGGATCTACGTGGTATATCTGTAGCTGTATGTAGGACAGTTATAGGACAATAAGAGACGATCAAGACTCTGAGCAATACAGTGGGGGATGAGGGTGGGGTGGGAGGTTATTTCCAGACCCTGTGTTGACAGAGCCTTTCGTAATGATGTTTGTAGTGATAATGGTGATGGTGATGTTTGATGCAATAGTTATGATGATGATGATAATTGTTTGTGATGATGATGCTGATGATGTTTATGATGATTATGATGGTATTGGTGGTGATTGTGATGATGATGATGCTGATTTATTTATTTTTTTGATAGTGATGATGATGATAATACAAACAACATTAAATACAGTTAAGGCGGTGAGCTGGCAGAATCGTTAGCATGCCAAGCAAAATTCTTAGTGGTGTTTCGTCTGTCTTTATGTTCTGAGTTCAAATTCTGTCGAGGTCAGCGTTTGCCTTTCATCCTTTCAGGGTTGATAAAAAAGTACCAGTTAAACACTGGGTTGGTGTAATTGACTTACCCCACCACTTCCCTGCCAATAATGCTAGCCTTGTGTCAAAGTTCAAAATCAATGTTAAATCAACATTGAAACTAATATTAAATGCCTCTCTATGTCTCTTCCACAGGTGAATGTGTTCAAACCAGCCACCAGCAAAGCTGGGAACTCCGAGGTTTATGTGGTCTGCCTCAACTTTCTCGGACTTAAGGTTTGCCCACAAGAAGATTTTCTCACAAACCTGGAACGTCTCATTTTCAGTAAGGTTCCCTTCTATTAAGGTTTTGGATTGTGTTTTTATTATATTCAGGATTGCCTTTAGCTTTTCGGCAGTCCAGGGTCGATGAAATAAAATGGGAATGCTTCCTTTCCTTCTTGTATAATCAACTTTTGAATGACTTCTGATGACTTCTTTGACCAGTACAATGTCCTTGGAATGTGTGTTTTCAAAAATACAAAGATCGTTTCCTGTTCTTTTATCTTTTATTTTTTACTTGCTCGAGTCAATTAGTCTGCGGCCATGCTGGGGCACTGCCTTGAGGCATTTTTAGTTGAATGAAAGCAACCCCAGTACTTAAAAAAAAATCTCAATAAAAATGCAAGAAGTAACTTATACTAAGAAGTAATATTTATCAATATGGTCGTTTGATGTTACTATTGTTTAACCCCAAGCAGAGCATCTACCTGCTGGTTACTGGTGCAACCTGCACCCTGTATATATTGCAAGCAGGGGACCAAAACCCTACTATCTTCCACCAAATGACAGGATCACAAGACCGAATGGTTTCAGATTATTTGTGCCCATCTTCAGTCATAAACACCCGACTGTTAGAAATAGTAGGGATTAGCTTCAGCTTGCAATATGTAGAAAAATAAGTGACCATCGGTCACTGATCTTACAACAAGCAGAGTAATTAGAAAAATCTCAATAAGAGATGAAAGTAGTAACTATACTGAGGAGTAATATTTGTCACTACATTAATATGTTTGTTTGGTATTACTACCATTTTAAACACCAGTATGATTTTTTCCTTTTTTTTCTAAGCCTGGTACTTGTTCTATCAATCTCTTTTGCTGAACTGCTAAGTTATAGGAAAGTAAACATACCAACACTGGTTGTCAAGCAGTGGTGGAGGACACGCACAGACACAAAAATACACCCATACGTGTGTGTATGTGTGTGTATATATATATATATATATGTATATATGTATGTATATATGTATGTATATGTATATATGTATGTATATATGTATGTATATATATGTATGTATATATATATGTATGTATGTATATATATATATATATATATATATGTATATATATATCATCATCGTTTTCCGTGCTAGCACGGGTTGGACAGTTTGACCGGGGTCTGGGAAGCCAGGAGTCTGCACCAGGCTCCAGTCTGATCTGGCAGTGTTTCTACAGCTGGATGCCCTTCCTAATGCCAACCACTCTGTGAGTGTAGTGGGTGCTTTTTACGTGCCACCGGCACAGGTGCCAGATGGGGCTGGCATCGGCCACATTCGGATGGTGCTTCGGCCACGTTCAGATGGTGCTTTTTATGTGCCACCGGCACAGATATCACAACTACTATTTCCATTTGATATTTATTTCGATGTTTATGTACTTGACTCAACAGGTCTCCTCAAGCACGGCAGGTCATGTGCCACCAGCACAAATGCCAGTCAAGGCAGCGCTGGCATCGGCCACATTCAGATGGTGCTTTTTACGTGCCGCTGGCACAGGTGTTGTGACTAAGTTTTCCATTTGATATTTATTTTGATATTGATATTGATGTACTTGACTCAATAGGTCTCCTCAAGCACAGCAGGTCACTCTATATTCCAAGGTAAGCACAGCAGGTCATTCTGCAATCCAAGGTACTTTGAATGGGCTGAGGCTATGCGAAACTGGTGCAGGAAGCAGCCCGGGTCTTTGCAGTCACAGCATATCTCCAGAGATCTCGGTCCTTCGTCATTGCCTCTGTGAGACCCAACGCTTTGAGGTCATGTTTCACCACCTCATTCCATGTTTTCCTGGGTCTACCTCTTCCCCTGATACCTTCAACTGTTTGGGAGTGGCACTTCTTCACACATCTCTCCTCATCCATCCGCAGTACATGACCATACCATCACAAGCATCTATCTTGCACACCACATCTGATGCTTCTTATGTCCAGCATTTCTCTCAGGGCACTTACACTCTGTCGTGTGTGCACACTGACATTACACATCCAGCGGATCATGTTAGCTTCATTTCTTTCAAGTCTACGTATGTCCTCTGCATTCTAGTGGTGACACTCTCTGAGCATCCACCTCCACTACTAACTTGGTCACTTAGGTAGCGGAAACTATCAACTACTTCTAGTTTCTCCCCCTGGAGTGTGATGGAATCTGTTTTCTGAGTATCAATGGTGTCTATTGCCCCTGTGCATCTGCCGCACATGAAAGCTATCTTATCAGTTAATTTTCCTTTGATGTTGCTGCACCTCTCATGCGTCCATAGCTTACACTGGGTACATCTTATGGAGTTTCTACCTACACCTTTCCTACAGATCGAGCCACCTGCCCGAGGGGGTGTGTGATGAGTACGCCTTCTTACTATAACTTTGGTCTTTGCTACATTTACTCTTAGGCCCTTTGATTCTAAACCTTGCTTCCACACCCAGTAGTGATTCTGCTATGAGGGCCAGGTCATCAGCATAGAGGAGCTCCCAGGGGCAACCTGTTTTGAATTCCTCTGTTATTGCCTGGAGGACTATGATGAATAAAAGGGGACTGAGGGCTGAGCCTTGGTGGACCCTACTTCTACCCGAAATTCTTCACTATACTCATTGCCAATCCTAACCTTGCTGACAGCCTCACTGTATAGGGCCTGTACAGCCCTTATTGACCATTCATCAATCTCCAGTTTCCGCATCGACCACCAGATAAGGGATCGGGGGACCCTGTAAAAGGCTTTCTCCAAGTCCATGAAAGCTATGTAGAGGGGTTTATCTTTAGCTAGGTATTTTTCCTGCAGTTGTCGTACTAGGAATATGGCATCAGTGGTGCTATTACCCAGCACGAAACCGAACTGTATCTTATCTAAGCAAATTCTCTCCCTAATGAGATGGGCTATGACCCTCTCTGTGACCTTCATCACCTGATCCAACAGTTTAATACCCCTGTAGTTATTTCTATCTAGCGCATCACCTTTGTCCTTGTAGCAGTTGATGATGGTGCTGCTACGCCAGTCATTGGGTATGACTCCATTATGAACTACCTGGTTTACAATGCGGGTGACTAGGCCATAGCCCACACAACCAGATGTTTTAAGCATCTCAGCAGTGTTTCCTGATGGGCCAGGGGCTTTTCCTGGTTTCATACCCTTAATTGCCTTAACTACTAGGGAGCTGTCTATTCGGATAGCTGGTCCCTCTACTGGGTCAACGTTTGGCAGGCTCTCCTCTTCCCATTCATTCTCCACATTCAGCAGTCTCTCATAGTGGCTTCTCCAAGCTTTTTTCTTTTTAGAAACACTGAAATCAAGTGCACCATCATCCATGCGGATGCATTTCTCTCCTGTGACATCACTATTTTCTCTCACACACTGTTTTGCAATCCGAAATACCTCAGTTCTTTGGTCCTCACGTCGCTGGACATTGGCAAACTTCTTCTTTTCTGCTACACCCTTGGCTATGTATACCTGCTGCCCAGCCTCCCTTTTGGCTACCTGGTACAGTTCCCTTCTACCCCATCCCTCCAGGCTTTCCAGGTCTGTTTCTTTGCTCTAATGGCTTTGTCTACTGTACTATTCCACCACCACGTAACTCTAGGTCTGGAAGGGACTTTGCACTCAGCAAGCTGTCCCGTTGGAATTTCCAGCTACCTTCTATGTCCGACGTCTGTAGCTCCTCCTCCCTCTCATCAAATTTCTTGGTGAGGATGTCCCTAAATCTCTGACCATGTGAAGGGTTCTTTAGCTTCCAAATCCTTCTTTTCTGGATTGTTCTGCTTCTTGGTATCCTTCTGGCCTCAAGCCTAAAGTCACTAATGACTAGCCTATGCTGAGAGGTACATTCTTCACCCAGGAGGGTCTTTGTATTTAAGAGCACCCCTGCATCCCGCTGTCTGGTGAGGATGAAGTCTATTTGGCTAGTGGAGTCCCCTGACTGATAGGTTATAAGTTGGCAGTCTGGCTTCCTGAAGGTTACATGCATCACAGAATTCCAGTAGTCTAGTTCCCTCATCATTTCTGGTGCCAATACCATGGCCACTGTGTACCCCAGTGAAGATACCCGATTCCCACCCAACGTGCCCATTAAAGTCTCCAGCCACAAAGATGAGGTCCTTGCCACTCGTCTTTGAGGTAGCCTGTAGAAGGGTATCATAAAAGTGGTCCTTTTGATCATTTGGTAGCCCTGCATGTGGGGCATAGGCGGAGATAATCGTAGCTGTGCCATTCTGTGAGACTAACCTGAGCTTGAGCACTCAATCGCAAACCCTGACAACCTCTATGACTTTATTCACCCATTTCTCCGCAAGGAGAATGCCTACACCCCCTACACCATCCATGTTACCTTGCCAGAAGACTTTATACCTATGTGCCTTGCCTGTGACGACCCTAGCTGAAGCACCTCTCCATCTTACCTCTTGTATGCAGCATACATCAACCCATCTTCTTTCAAGCATCTCTACTATCTCACTAGACCTACCTTTCAGTGTACCAACATTGACAGTGCCAACTCTGAAAACAGGGAAGGTTTGGGGGGGAGGGATGCAATTCAGCGCCTGAAAAGAAGAGGGTTGTTACGTATGTATGTATATATATATGTATGTATATATATATATATATATATATATATATATATGTATATGTATATGTATATATATATGTATATGTATATATATATGTATATATATATGTATATGTATATATATATGTATATATATGTATGTATATGTATATATAATATATATATATTATATATAAAATATAAAACAAAACAAAAAAATAATAATAATATAATAATAAACTATATATACACCCATACACATATACCTAATTATATATAACCATATCTAACTACATACACTAAATCACACACCTATATATATATCCCTATACATACACATAAAAACGTCTAGGCAACTATAAATAAATAAAATAGCTAAATACTTCAACAGAATACTTATTCATACTCCCACACACACACACATACAACCCACATTCACGCTCTAGAAAATGGACATCACTTAAAATTATGAACGGAGAAATGGAATAAATGGAATTAAAAATTATATTCACTTGGTAAAACTAACACTACTTAAAAATTATGAATGAAACAATGCAATAAAACAACAGACATCGCAAATAGACACAAATTACTACGAATTCCTTAACAAACCTACCATGATAAACCAAAACTCATAAAAACATATAATGATAAAATCTCCCTTTACTAAACTCTATAACATACCTATATAGCAATCCCCCTAACCTAAACATTCACACACAAATACACACACGTAAACCACACACCCACGACATATACAAATACCCACACCACTTACACATACCTATACATACATATAAACCTCAACATATACTCCAAAAACCCACTCAACCCCACACAGACAAATAAACACAAAAATTATGAATGGATTCTTTTATAAAACTACCATGATAAGCTAAAACTCACAAAACATAAATGATAAAACCTCCCTTTACTAAACACTATAACATACTTATATAGGAATCCCTTTAACCTATACATTCACACACAAATACACACACGTAAACCACACACCCATAACAAATACAAACACCCACCCCACTCACACACACCCACAAGTACATATACGCCTCAACATATACACCAAACAAAAGTATATATACTCCAAAAACCCACTCAACCCCACACAGACAAATAAACACAAAAATTATGAATGGATTCTTTTATAAAACTACCATGATAAGCTAAAACTCACAAAACATAAATGATAAAACCTCCCTTTACTAAACACTATAACATACTTATATAGGAATCCCTTTAACCTATACATTCACACACAAATACACACACGTAAACCACACACCCATAACAAATACAAACACCCACCCCACTCACACACACCCACAAGTACATATACGCCTCAACATATACACCAAACAAAAGTAATTTTGTTTGGTGTATATGTTGAGGCGTATATGTACTTGTGGGTGTGTGTGAGTGGTGTGGGTATTTGTATATGTCGTGGGTGTGTGGTTTACGTGTGTGTATTTGTGTGTGAATGTTTAGGTTAGGGGGATTGCTATATAGGTATGTTATAGAGTTTAGTAAAGGGAGATTTTATCATTATATGTTTTTATGAGTTTTGGTTTATCATGGTAGGTTTGTTAAGGAATTCGTAGTAATTTGTGTCTATTTGCGATGTCTGTTGTTTTATTGCATTGTTTCATTCATAATTTTTAAGTAGTGTTAGTTTTACCAAGTGAATATAATTTTTAATTCCATTTATTCCATTTCTCCGTTCATAATTTTAAGTGATGTCCATTTTCTAGAGCGTGAATGTGGGTTGTATGTGTGTGTGTGTGGGAGTATGAATAAGTATTCTGTTGAAGTATTTAGCTATTTTATTTATTTATAGTTGCCTAGACGTTTTTATGTGTATGTATAGGGATATATATATAGGTGTGTGATTTAGTGTATGTAGTTAGATATGGTTATATATAATTAGGTATATGTGTATGGGTGTATATATAGTTTATTATTATATTATTATTATTTTTTTGTTTTGTTTTATATTTTATATTTTATATTTTATATTTAATTGTTGATAGGTTTATTTTAGTTTATATATTGTTTATATATTGATTATATATGGATTATATATAGGTTATATATGGATTATATATTTACATTTTTTCATTCATACTTTAATTATTTTAAAATTATTATTTTTATATTTTAAAATATTGATATTTTAGATTGGAAGTCCACCTGAAGATTGTCGATCAAGACAAGAAACAATTGTAGTGGCGGTTTTTTTGACTATTATTAAAATTTTATGTATTGATTAAGTCTTTCCTGTTTGTTTTGCAAAATAGTGGTTTTGTCTCTAATAATATTTTATAATATTTTACTATAAAATTGGATTTAATCCTAAATCTGATTTTTTCCCTGTAAATTTGGATTTATTCCCTAATATTTATTATATATATATATATATATGTATCTATACAATATGTTACATTACTCGGTAGTCAAGATAAAACTCTGAGTTTCAGATGCCGAAGTGGAAATCCACAACACCATCTCTTCGAGGTTTACACAATTCGATATTGTTGATTTTTATGCCTCTATCTCTAAAGAACTGCTAGATAAAGCCCTAATCTTCGCTAGTGACTTCATAGAAATTAGTACCAATGATAAGGATATAATCTTCCATGCTAGAAAGACATTACTTTTCAGTGAGAATGCAAAGTGGGTAAAAAACACCGACACGGAGGGCGCTTTCGATGTGAGCATGGGTTCATATGATGGGGCAGGCATCTGTGATCTAATTGGACTCTTTCTCCTAGATACCTTCGGTAAGACATTCCCTAACGTACATTTCGCCATCTACAAAGATGATGCCCTCGCCTTAACAGCTAATACAAATGGACCAGCACAAGATCGTTTTAGGAAGGATATTATCCAGTTAATGAAACACTTCGGACTTAGTATAACTATAGACACTAACCTGACGGTTGTCAATTTCTTAGACGTTTCCTTAGATCTTAATAATAATATTTATAAGCCTTATAGGAAGCCCAATGATAGACTAAGTTATATTAATGTAGGTTCATGCCATCCCCCTATAGTATTCAAAAATTTAGTTAAAAATATTAGTAAGAGGATTTCTAGCCTCTCATCTAATGAGGACATCTTCAATAGCGTTGCCCCAGTTTATAATAAAGCTTTAAAAGATAGTGGTTTTAGCGAAAAAATAAAATATACACCTATCACCAGCCCAACAATAAGGAAAAGGAATAATAGAAATAGGAAGGTCATCTGGTTTACGCCCCCTTACTCACCCGAGGTGGCCTTCAATATAGGTAAATATTTCCTAGCACTGATAGA
>NC_043024.1:3586511-3636511 GCF_006345805.1 Octopus sinensis
CCCCCTAAATTGCTGGCTTTGTGCTAAACTTTGAAATCGCTGTTATTATTATCGTTGTAGTTATTATTAAAGGCGGCAAGCTGGCAGAATCATTAGCATGCCAGGCAAAATGCTTAGCAGCATTTCGTCCATCCCTACACTGTGAGTTCAAATTCCATGAAAGTCGACTTTGCCTTTCATTGTTTCGGGCTTAATAAAATAAGTACTAGCCAAACTCTGGGGCCATTTGACTTACCCTCTGCCCTAAAATTACAAGCCTTGTGCCAAAATGTGAAACCATTATTATTTTCCTCTTTACTTTTTATTTCATATCAGATCAATCGACTTTTGATGGTGACATTTGGAACATGTCTTCTGTGCCACTCAGCTTCATTGAAGAACATATCAATTGCTGCAAACGCTTCCATGGCTGGCAGCAGTCAGCAATTCAAAGAAATTTGTCCCTGTTCAAAGAAATTCCTGAATGTTATCGATATAAACGACTTGATGTTCTACGAGACCGTTGTTTCAGGGAATACATGTCACGCTACAAGATCTCCCCACTCCAGAATGGTTCCACAGTGGTCAATGCTCATGATAAATATGTATGTGTATATTAATATTTCAAACTTTCTATTGTTGTTGCTACCATTATCCTTGCAGACTCTGTCATCGACATTGTTGAGTCATAAATAATTTTCGTTTTTTGGAAGTAAATTGTAACAATGCATTTCAAACTACGGATATTTGAAATTGAAATGGAGACTACCTTTTTTAAAAGAGTTTTATCTTCCATTCATATTTAACCTTTTAACATTTAAACTGTCCATATCTGGCCTATATATTCTACCAGTTTTGTGTTCAAACTGGCCAGATCCAGCCTCTCACACCTACCTTATAATGTAATTCAAAAAATAAAGTCACACCACCGAAATCCCAAAACTGTGAGATAATGCTTGATTAATTCAAAACAATATGAATACATAAGCATTACATTTGACAGAGTAATTTGAATGCTAAAGGGCTCTGCCAGGCCTTCTCACCCTTGTTTAATATCAAATTTTACTCTCCTAAAATGAATGAACTGAAAGTGCATATTCAACACGTGCTGTTGTTGGAGTTTAAGAATGGAAAAAAATGCCACAGAAACAGCTAAGAAAATACGCAGTGTTTATGGTTGGCAAGTGCGAAATTGTTTCTCAAAGTTTTGTTCTGGAGATTTGAAACAAGTAAAAGATAAAAGATCGTCATTAGCATCTATAATGATTTCATTTAGGGGTCCTCTGTGATATGAGTTGTATTTCAAGAGATTCCCAAGATTGTGGAACACTGATGTACTGACTCTCTCTCTGATCTGAGTGAGGGACAGATCCTTTGGAATCTTACAGGCTACAAAAAGAAAAAAACATAAGCCATGCCTGATATAAAGTTACACCTCACTCTCTCAAAAATATGTATCAAAGACAAGCACAACAAACGAAGGAAGAGCCTACTTTTTTCTGCATGGTTCTGGGTTCAGTCCCACTGCATGGCACCTTGGGAAGTATTTTTCAGTATAACCAAAGCCTTATGAGTGGATTTGGTAGATGGAATCTGAAAGAAGCTTTTCGTGTGTGTGTGTGTGTGTGTTGATGTCTTTTTTTTTTTGACATTGCATAATTGTTGTAAACAAGTATCGCTGTTATGCACATAGTGTCTTTTGTTTCCAATTTTCTGTGGAAATACGATGGTGAAGGTTGGTGCCAGGGAGAGCATCCGGCCATAGCAAACCTGCCTCAACAAATTCCATCCAGCCCATGCAAGTATGGAGAAGTGGACAATAAATGATGATAATAATGATGATGGTTAGTAATTTTCATTTTTTTTTTCCTTTCAGGTCTATGGCAAGACATTTCAGTCGATCAACTTCCAGTACAAACACGAGGGGTCTTTTGCCGAGAGAATGGATAACCTGAATCTGTCATGGCGAGACAGATTAAAGTTGATCGATGTTTCAAAGTATAAGCCTACCAATGACTGTGCTTACGTGATGGTAAGTCTGCTCTTGAGAAAAATTCCTTGAGATGTATCCTTCCATAGTTGTATCATGTTATCATACAGATTCCTTTCTTTCTCTATTACTTGTTCCAGTCATTCGACTGCAGCCATGCTGGAGTACCGCCTTTAGTCGAGCAAATTAACCCCAGGACTTATTCTTTGGAAGCCTAGTACTTATTCTATCAGTCTCTGTTGCAGAACCGCTAAGTTACGGGGACGTAAACACACCAGCATCGGTTGTCAAACAGTGTTGGGAGGATAACACACAACATACATACACAACACCACACACACACACCACATATATATATATATATATATATATATATATATATATATATATATATATATATATGTATGTATGTATATGTATATATATACCCTTTCACCACTATCCACACTGCCCTTGCCAGAGCACGTTCCGTAGACCGTGCATCTGCTCTCTCCCCCCAAACCCGCCCTGTAGTCTCCCGCCTCCCTTTTCCCCTCACTTACCACCCCACGACCCTACCTCTCCAATGCACCATTCTTCGAGCTTTCCGGCATCTCCAGTCTGACCCATCCACTTCACACCTCTTCCCTAACCAACCCCTCCCCTCCTTCAAACGAGCCCATAACCTACGAGACCTTTTGGTCCACAGCTCCTACTCTGACCCTACCTCCCAACCTGGCTCGTTCCCCTGCTCCCGCCCACGTTGCCACACTTGCCCTTACCTCTCCAACACCACCCTCCTCACTGGCACCCATCATCGACCCTATCGCATCATCAACTCCTTTACCTGCACCTCCAGCAATATCATCTATTGCATCTCTTGCTCTCTCATTCCCTGTACATCGGACAAACGAGACGCCGCTTGGCTGACCAGTTTGTGGAACACCTCTGTGACATCCGCCTTGCCAACGACACACTGGTCTCACGCCATTTCCGCTCCACCGGTCACTCCTTGCAACACCTGTCTGTGTTCGGTTTGTCCTTGCACAGAGGCCATCCGGATTCCTGTTTGCGCCGTGAACAGGGATTAATCTTCTCTCTTCGCTCTTTTACGCCATTTGGTCTCAACTCTCCCCCCCCTCCTCATCTAACCTCCCCCTCCTCCTACTTCTCTTCAGTCCTTCATCTTTTCACCCCTACTCTCTTTCCCTCTTCTTTCCTCTTTCTTCTTCTCTTCCCCTTCTCTCTTCTCTCTGCTCCCTCACTCCCATTCTCCCCCCCCTCTACCCCTCCTCCCTCCTTTTCCACCCCTCCTCTTCTCTTTCATTCCCTCCCCCTCCTTCCTCCACCATCGTCTTTAATTCCATCCCCCCTCTCACCCCCTCATCTCATCTCACCCTCACCCCCTCCTTCTTTCCTTCTCCCCCTCCCTCATCTCACCCTCCTCACTCTCACCTTTCCTCTTCTCCCTCCTCCCTCTCTTCCTCTTTCCTTCTTCCCCCTCCGCCTCCTCTCTCCCCCTCCTCTTCTCCTTCTTCCCCCCATCTCTCCTCCTCCCCCCCTCATCTCCTCTCTCTACACTACACCATACGACATTACACATCACATTATACATACATACACACGTCCAGACCTTCCATATGCACTACATACTCTCTCATACTCACACGCACCCTTATGTTAGGGCGAAGTTATTTGACCCTGTTATCTCCCCTACTTTCGCTCTCACGTCTGATCTCTGACTTCTGGCCGGAATCAGATCGCCATGTTGAATCGCTAGCTTCTGCATGCATTTTTTTCTCTCCTTCTTTCTGTGTTTTTTCCTCTCTGTGTATCTTTCTGTTGAAGAGCGTAGGCTCGAAACGTAAAAGACTTGTTTTATTTATATTCCTGAGCGCCATACTAATACAATTGTTTGTTTGTTCTCCACCTGCCTTCGTCTTTTGTTTATTTTCATAAAGCTTCCCGTTATATATATATACATATACATACATGCATACATACATACATATATATATATATATATATATATATATATATATATATACATATATACTACATATACATACATACATATATATGAACTTTCTGGCCTTGTGCCAAAATTAGAAACCAATATTAATCCTCTGTACTTGTCAGTGATTCTGAAATAATGAACAAAATGGAATAAAATTGTCAGGATATTTAGAAGTGTTAGGATACCTTTGATTTAGTACATTGACTGGCCATATTGTCAATAGTGTTCCTTCTTTTTGAGTGATATCAGATTGTGTAAATGGCCTGAAGTTGTACATGCACACATACACATATGCTCACACAACACATAGATCCTATATACATTTCTATGGCATCATAATATATAAATATATACACAAACATATACACACACATATATATATATATATATATATATATATATGTGTATGTGTGTGTGTGTGTATATATGTTTGTGTGTCTGTGTTTGTCCCCCCCAACATCGCTTGACAACTGATGCTGGTTTGTTTACATCCCTGTAACTTAGTGGTTCGGCAAAAGAGACCAATAGAATAAGTACTAGGCTTCCAAAGAATAAGTTCTGGGGTTGATTTGCTCAACTAAAGGCGATGCTCCAGCAAAAGAGTGAGTGAGAATGAGTACCCACATACACACACACACACAAGGTGAGGTAAATAAATTGTCGTCTAAATTACACAAAAATGAAAATAACACTGACATCTCATTTTAACAGAGATATTTACCAAAATTTCATGAAAATATTTTGAAATATTAAAGAGTAAATTCATTCAATAAAATAATTAAATTGCCTTTGGCTTCAACCACAGCCTCCAGATGACTTCAGAATCTCCTGCAACTTTTCTGGATGGTCTCCTTGTTTAAGTTGGTGAATGCTGCCATCATCCTTGCTTTCAGTTCATCTTTGGTGTTACAAGAAGTTTTGTTGGTCTCTTGTTCAACTGTACCTCACACATAATAATCAAGAGGGTTGCAGTCTGGGGAGTTAGATGGCCAGATGTTAGGGATGATGTGGTCGCAGAAATCGGTACATGTCCTCAGATTGACACCCAAACACTCTGAAATGTTCGTATTGGAGCTTCTAGTTTGAATGCCAAGTAGTACAGCATATTGTGTGCAGATTTCTGGCAAAGTGAATTGCATCTTGGTGCTGTTTTTATCACAGACGGTGCCCAACTGACCCTGCTATGCTGTGTAGCTGATAAAATCCAAAAGAAACAATGTGCATATGTGAAATTAAAAATATAAAATGATAACAATTTACACATCGCATCCTGCACCCCCCCCTTATACACATACACATGTTCACACAACATATACATCGTATATACATGTATGTATGTGTGTGTGGGTATGTATATATATATAAAATATATATATATATATCATGATGATTCAACTACTCTATCTGCCTTTCTCCATTCTATCATAAACACCCCTGTAACCTTTATTGGACCATGTCAATGTAATATATCATTATGAATGACAACACACACACTTCTATTGACTTTAAAATATATATCAGGTCGTCCCATAAGTTCTGTCCGATTTTACCTATTTTTAAATTGAATGAAATTTAATAGTATTTTAGAATTTCTAATGGAATTAAAAATTATTTTTATGCATTTGTGTACATTTAAATTAATTAAATATTATTTTACAGAATAATAGAATTAAAATTTCTTTGATTAAAACCCTTCCTAACATGGATGTATCCAAAGAGCATTTGAGGCATATAATGCTTTATGAGTACAAAAAAGGAAACTCTGCAGCCGAAGTGACTTGAAACATTCACTCAGTTTATGGGAAAGAATGCTTGAATGAAAGAACTTGCAGAAGATGGTTTGCAAAATTCAGAAGTGGAGATTTCAACCTTGAAGATGAAGATCGAACAGGATGTCCAGTTGAGTTTGATGATAAGCTCCTTGAGGCATTACTTGGAGAAAATCCTGCATTATCAGTTGAAGAATTAGCAATAAAGCTTAGTTCAAACCATGCAACTGTTCATCGTCATCCTCTACAACTTGGAAAGGTTCCTAAACTTGGAAAATGGGTGTCTCATGAATTGTCCAAAAGCAACCGCAAATCCCGAGTTGACACCTGCTCTTCTCTCCATTCTTGTGAACTCATTTCACCCTTTTTGGATAGACTTGTGGCTGGTGACGAAAAATGGATCTTCTATCGAAATGTTAAACGTCGTAAACAGTGACTTGGTAAAGAGGAAAAGGCTCAACCACAATTGAGAAGGGAACTTCATGAGAAAAAGGTTCTTCTCTCTATCTGGTGGGATTGCAAAGGAGTAATTCACTTTGAAACCAAAAGAGTTTTACAGTGATGGGATTAAAAAGCTTATAAATAGATGGAAGGAAAAAACATTTAATCACTTGTTTTCTTTATATTTGTTTATTAATGTTTGTTTTTAATTCCTTTCCAGAAAGATGCCAGCCGTAAACGTCTCGCAAAGAATAACCTCAAATTCCTGTCTGGCAAGCCGCTGTCTGTTATCCGCAACTCTCGGTTGTGTAACCCAAAGTTGATTGAGCTTCTCAATGGTATCTTGGACAATTGTGATGTATGTTTTATTAATTATACTATTAACAGGAGCAAGACCCAATGGAAGGGAGGGGGAGCTGAGGGACACATGCCCCACTCAAGAAAAGAAGTGCACCCTTCTGAATAATGTTATTACACCCTTTTCTCCTGGAATTGAATTTGTGCCCTCCCTTTGAAAAATTCCTGGGATTGCGCCTGATTAGATATGTTAAGATGGTGAGCAGGCAGAATCCTTAGCACTTTGGCTAAAATGCTTAGCAGCATTTCAACTGTCTTTACATTTTGAGTTCAAATCCCACTAAGGTCAATTTTATCTTTCATCCTTTCAGGGTCAGTATAATAGACTTAGTCCTTCCTCTGAAATTTCTGGCCTTGTGCCAAAATTCGGAACTTTGCTTTATGGAATTTCATCCATCTTTACGCTCTGAGTTCAAATTCTGCTGAGGTTGACTTTATCTTTTAATCTTTCAGTGTCAGTGTAATTGACTTAGTTGCTTCCCCTGAGATTGCTGGCCTTGTGCCAAAATCTGAGACCTATGTTATTACATTTTTTGTGACATAGGTGATCCAAAGCTATGTAATACCCAGCAACTATATATGTTTTATAACATGATATGTAATGTGATGTTTGAACTTTAGGAATGAAGAATTTCCATTATTATAGAATACTAGACTGCCTGTGACCCATTGGGTCACTGACGGTTCAGGTTATAAAACATTGAAGCTGATTTCAACATTGCACTGAAATGAAATTGATTGTTTATATCATCTATTAGAAATGGAACTTCTGGGATAAACTTGAACTCCAGTAACAGCATTTATTTATGACATATGTGCACAGTTACTACAAAAATTCAAAAGGAATTGTTATATAATGTAAACATAAAATTAATGGAAACAATTTTTACAGTATTATATATTCCTTTTTCAAGGTTATGTTACTTTTGAAGTATTTTCCCATTATGCGCTATTTTGGCTAGTTATGAAGGTACCCCCCAAAAACTGTGTCTCTCAGGAATCCGTGGTCTGATTTATGTAAAACTTTTTTTTATTCCATTTGTATTCACATTTCAAGAGAACCTTACTTTCAGAATATTTTCCCATTATGCGCCACTTTGGCTGTATTAAATTTCTGACAAGCAAGTTTTAGTAGTATATAGATAAGGCAGCAAGCTGGCAGAATTATTAGCATTTCAGACAAAATGCTTAGCAGCTTGTCTTTCAGTTCTTTACATTCTGAGTTCAAATACCACGAAGGTTGACTTTACCTTTTATGCTTTTGGGGGTCGATAAAGTGAATACCCTTTGAGCACTGGGGTTGATGAAGTTAACTTCCCCATCTCATTAAAATTGTTGGCCTTTTGCCAAAATTACAAAGAATTTTTACAGAATATGTCAATGTAGTAGGGTTATTTTTGTTTTGTTGTTGTTGTCATTGTTAGCCCCAACTGAACATGGCCAATGCCAGTACGCCCAGACTTGGCTCCTGTGCCTGTAGCATGTAAAAGGCACTATCCGAATATGGTTGATACCAGGCCTGCCTGACTGGCTCCTAAAAAGCACCCACTACACACTTGAAGTGGTTGACGTTAGGAAGGGAATCCAGCTGCAGAAACCTTGCCAGATCAGATTGGAACCTGGTACAGCCTACTGGCTTGCCAGTCCTCAGTCAAAGCATCCAACCCATGCCAGCATGGGAAACGGACATTAATCAATTATGCTGAAAGCACATGGCTTAGTAGTTAGGGTTCTTGGTTCACAGTCACGAGGCAATGAGTTTGATTCTTGGTGGAGCATTTGGGTTCTTGAGCAACACACTTTATTTCACGTTGCTCCTGTCCACTCAGCTGGCAAAAGTGAGTTGTCATTTGAAGGGCCGACCAGCCTTGTCACATTCTGTGTCACTCTGAATCTCTCTGAGAACTACATTAAGGGTACATGTGTCTATGGAACCCTGATCTTCGTAAACGACAAAGTATCTGTTTATTTATTTGTATTTCATGGTTTAAAAAAAAGGGCGGGGAGTGAATGTAAGAATAAGGAACACAGCTGTGGAATGGTTGAGAGGAGGTGGAAAGTCAAGGTTCATGACCTGTGGAGGTCATGGGAAGGAGGAGTTTGATGAGGAAGTTGATATTTAAACATGAACATCTTAAGTGTAGGAGTGGCTGTGTGGTAAGTAGCTTGCTTACGAACCACATGGTTCCAGGTGCAGTCCCACTGCGTGGAACCTTGGGCAAGTGTGTTCTACTATAGCCTCGGGCCGACCAAAGCCTTTTGAGTGGATTTAGTAGATGGAAACTGAAAGAAGCCTGTCGTATATATGTATATATATATATGTATATGTGTATGTTTGTGTGTCTGTGTTTGTCCCCCCAACATCGCTTGACAACCGATGCTGGTGTGTTTACGTCCCCATAACTCAATGGTTTGGAAAAAGAAACCGATAGAATAAGTACTAGGCTTACAAAGAATAAGTCCTAAGGTCGATTTGCTTGACTAAAGGTAATGCTCCAGCATGGCCACAGTCCAATGACTGAAACAAGTAAAGAGAGTAATATCTAAAGCAGTGGTCTTCAACTATTTTTACCTGTAAACCCCTTTCGTTTCTCTTTTACATGGGCAGAGCCCCATAACTAATAGATGTTTAAAAATTCTTATCAGGATTGGCTGTGTGGGAAGAATCTTGCTTCCCAACCACATGGTTCCAGGTTCAGACCCACTCCATGGCACCTTGGGTGAATGTCTTCTACAATAGCCTTGGGCCAACCAAAGCCTTGTGAGTGGATTTTGTAGACGGAAACTGAAAGAAGCCTGTTGTATATATATATATATATATATATATGTGTGTGTGTGTGTGTGTGCATGTATGTGTGTCTGTATTTGTCCCCCCACCATCGCCTCATAACTGGCGTTAGTGTATTTGTGTCCCAGTAACCTAGCAGTTCAGCAAGAGAGACCGATAGAATAAGTAAGTACTAGGCTTACAAAGAATAAGCCCTGGGGTCGATTTGTTTGACTAGAACCCTTCAAGGCATTGCTCCAGCATTGCCGCAGTCAAATGACTGAAACAAGTAAAAGAATAAAAGAATATTTTCGTAATTGAACATCATTAGGAATTGTAAAGTGGCAAGCTAGCAAAATGCTTAGCAGCATTCCATCCGCCCTTATGTTCTGAGTTCAAATTCCACCAAGGTCGATTTTGCCTTTGCATAAAGAATTGTTGAAATATTTTTTGTATAAGCGATTCGTTACACATAAATTTGAACACAGACATCTTATATGGATGCAGCCCACCTCAAACAAATGACATGTGGTCCCTGGTCAAGAACTGCTCATCAAGATGGGATGTATCTGTAGATAAGGAATTTTGTGGGATGCAGCTCTGGAGGGATGGCCACAGAATTTAATGTTGGGTAGTTGGGTGGGTTGAGAGTTATATTCCTCTAATTTCTAGTCATCAGTGTGTATTGAAATATCTCGTTCGTCTTTAATCTTTTTATTTGTTTCTGTCATTAGACTGTGGCCATGCTGGGGCACTGCCTTGTGGAATTTTAGTCAAACTAATTGACCCCAGTACTTCTTTTCTTTCTTTTTTCTTTTCTTTCTTTTTTCTTTTTTTGAAACCTGGTACTATTATTCTGTTGGTCTTTTTTACTGAACCACTAAATTACGTGGATGTAAACACACCAACACTGGTTGGCAAGTGGTGGTGGGGGACAAACAGACTCAAAGGCACACACACATTTATATGATGAGCTTCTTTCAGTTTCTGTCTACCAAGTCCATTCACAAGGCTTTGGTTGGCTACAGTAGAAAACACTTGCCCAAGGCACCACACGGTGAGACTGAACCTGGAACCATGTGGTTAGGAAGCTAGCTTTTTGCCACACAGCCATGCCTGCATTTGTACAATTTTATTTTTCTGTGTCAGGAGTAGGTGTGTCCTGAATGTATAATTAGCACAAATGTATTATTAGCATAATTAGTAAGTTATCAGTTGGTTAATTAATTATCTTAGGCAACTAGACTTTTGTACAGACATTAATTTCTTTAGTGTATTGGTTACAAAATGTGTGCCTATGTGCATATTTGCACGTATGCACACAGCTTAAAAGGAACATTGTTTGGGCATGAGAGACAAAATAAGGATAAAGAAAGAGGAAGTGGTAGATTAATGGATGGAATAATTCACTGTGTGGAGAATACGTGGGGGTACTCAGAAGTAACTGGAAATGTTTTCTGGGATAAACCCATTGTATTGGGTTGTCCGGAAAGTTCGTGCCGATTTTTAAAGGAAGGAAAAAGTCAATAAATACTTACCATTGCATTTTTAATCAACCAAATATGAACCATTTTGTTGCCCAATGCATCCCCATCTTTCCTTTAACTTGAAAATACCCTCTTCCCAGAATTGAGGTGGTTTTATGGCAAAGAATTCATCAAGGTATCTTTTTACGTCATCCAAGGAATTGAAATTTTTACCATTAAGACTATTCTGCAAAGATCTGAATAAGTGGAAATCCGAAGGAGCAATATCTGGTGAATATGAAGGGTGGGGTAACACATCCCAGCCAAGCTGCAGCAATTTTTGTCTGGTTCCCAAAGCATCAAGTGCCGAAAATGAACTTTCTTATCTTCCATTTTAAAGGGTTACAGAATTAACACAGGTTATAGGAACATAAATCTTCTTCCACGAAAAGATAGCTTAAACTGTGCTCTGAATGGAGGTGTAGTCAAATCCTATCTTATGGACTTGACCATGTTCTAAAATAAGTTGAAAGGTAAGCTACTATAAATTGGCATGAACTTTCCGGACAACCCAATAGTTCAAACTTCTGCCACTAGAATCAACTTGATGTGACCCTCAGGCATCAGTCTCCTGAGTGGTGGCGTCTGTTCATGTCATACTGCCATGTGATGCATTTTTGTTTTGCAGTGCTTCTCCCCTGTTCATTGATTTTTGTGATGGCTGAAACGAAGGAACAGCATGCTTCTATGAATTTCTGTTTTCTACTTGGTTGCCGAAACAGTTTTCATATCAAACAGCTTACAAGGATGCTACCATGAGTAAAACACAAGTTTACAAGTGGTTTCCACACTTCAGGAATGGTCCCTTTTCGCTAGAAGACCAATCTTGTTCAGGACGATCGTCAATCTCCAGAACAAATGAAAACATGAAAATTCATAAACTGATCTTGGAGGACCGTCATCAAACAATTGATAAACTTGTTGAAATGACAGGTGTGTCCTGGAGCTCTTGCCAACAAATTTGAATGAGGAATTGCAAACGAAAAGAGTTGCAGCAAAATTTGTGCCTTGCTCATGGAAGATGAAAAGCAGTCACGACTGAATGCATGTCGTTAACGGAAAGAACAGTTGGAAGTTGATCTGGACCTTTCTTCAAAGGTCATGACTAGTGATGAAAGGTGGTGCAATGGAATTTGCAGATGTGGAAAAGAGGTGAAAAAAAAATGATTGAGGCGTTAAAAGGAAAAACACTTTACAAAAGTTCCAGCACTGCTTTGAATAGTGGAAAATGCACCTGGGTCAATGCACTGCTTCAAATGGAGAATACTTTGAAGTGTAAACATGTAAAAGTAAATAAAATATTGCAAAATTCCGGTTTCTTTTGGGTACCCCCTCGTATATGTAATTAGTTACCTCCATAGGGCTGAGGTTGTAGTAACAATGTAAGAGACAAGTATTCTGTGAACTAAGTACCTGTTGAGCGTTTGTGGTTAGTCTTCATTGGTTTTGATGTTTGTGTTGCTGTTGCTGCAACAGTGTGAAGTTGTCATCATCATCATCATCATCGTCTTTTAATGTCTTCTTTTCCATGCTGACATGGGTTGGACAGAATTTGTTGAGGCAAAGTTTTAAATTTCTTATGGCTGGATGCCCTTCCTGTCATCAACCCTCATCTGTTTGTAAGCTATGTAATATTTCCCTGTAGCCAAACATATTTTCATGGGAAACTAGAAGCAAAGGACACTGCTTGTATGATGGGGATGCTCATTTACAACAAGAATACACACAAACATGCATAGACACACACAACCATGTACATCCACACATTCATACAAACATACACACACGTATATATTCTTTTATTCTTTTACTTGTTTCAGTCATTTGAATGTGGCCATGCTGGAACCCTGCTTTGACGGTTTTTTTTAGTCAATCAAATCAAATTTGTTTTTAGTCAAACAAATTTTTAAAGCTTAGTATTTATTCTATTGGTCTCTTTTGCTGAACTACTAAGTTACAGGGATATAAACACACAACACCGGTTGTCAAGTAGTGATGGAGTGGGGAACACAGACACAAAGACACACACACAGATTTATATATATATATATATATATATATACATACACACACACACATACACAAGGTTTTGCAGGTAAATTGAGACAATTTCTATGCTGCATAAAACTGGTTATAAGTACTAAAATAATAGAAGTCTACAGATATAATTTTAATCTAACATTTATTACAACAAAACATTTATCACTCAGTATGGCCCTCCTTTTGAGCAATTACTGCCTCCACGTGAGAACAAAATTGTTTTTGGCAGCTGCTGCAACCTCTGCCCTTTTGATTTTGTGTGTTGTACACATGAGGCAGGTCTTCAAATTGTTGACACTTGAGTGTGGTGAAGCATTGGTCCTTCCTTGAAGTATGCTCCATAAAAAGTAATCGGGAAGGTTGAGATCTGGGCTATTACTGGGCCAGATGCTGGCCCTCACAAAAAATGGCACCTTCTCACTAAGGAAGGCCTGTGTTGCTTTTGACCTATGGCATGATGAAGAATCCTTGATAAGCACTACATTGTCAAGCCCAAACTTATGCTTCATCCAGATAAAATATTGTAAAAATTAAGAAAAATTATATTTCTTTGTAATTGGCAAGCTGGCAGAATCATTAGCATGCTGGGCGAAATGCTTTGCGGTATTTCATCTGGCACTACATTCTGAGTTCAAATTCCACTGAGGTCAGATTTGCTTTTCATCCTTTCAGGGTCGATGAAATAAGTACCAGTTGTGCACTGGGGTCAGTGTAATCGACTAGCTTCCTTCCCCCTAAAATTTTCAAGGCCTTGTGCCTAGAGTAGAAATAATTAAATAGGATGCAGTGTGACTGCGTAAAATACATAGTGTCACTGTTAAGTTCCAGTAACAGGCCATAGGGGTTAACATGTTAAAGTGGCAAGCTGGCAGAACCATTAGCAGGCCAGGCAAAATGCCTAGTGGCATTTCATGGCTTTACATTCTGAGTTGTGGTTGACTTTGCCTTTCATTCTTTCAGGGTCGATAAAGTAAGCATCAATCAAGTACTGGGGTTAATGTAATTGACTAACCCACTAACAGCAAAAACTCCTGGTCCTGTACTAAAATTTGAAACCATTATGTTGTTTAGAATAGTTTTTTTAAAACTTTTTTGTTTGTTTCAGTTATTTAACTGTGGTCATGCTGGAGCATTGGCTTTTTAAGGGTTTTAATTGAACAAATTTACCCCCCCCCCCCCAATAGGACATTTTTTTAAAAGCCTAATACTTATTCTATTTTGCTCTTTGCTGAACTACTAAGTTATGGGGATGTAAACACACCAACATCAGTTGTCAAGCAGTAATGGAGGGAACAGACGTAAAGACACACACACACCCATATGACGGGCTTCTTTCAGTTTCCGTCTGCCAAATCCACTCACAAGGCTTTGGTCAGCTCAGGGATATAGTAGAAGACACCTGCCCAAGGTGCCACGCAGTGGGACTGAACCTGGAACCATATGGTCGGGAAGCAAGCTTCTTACCACACAGCCATGCCTCCACCTATTTAATTTTTTTTTATATTTAAATTATTTGTTTATTATATTTTTTGTTACTTTTTCCACTCAGCTAACCAACACCAATGGTGACTTTGACCAGGAAGTCATTGCTGACCTGTCCACTACAATGCAACAACTATTCACTGGTCACTGTTCCAATATCTGCTGCCTGGCAGAGGATTTTGATTTCTTCAGCAAATTACAGATACAGGTGAGTTGGGCATGGCTGTATTCTGCTATCATGGAAGTGACTAATGGGTGGAGGAGGGGAAGAGTTAGTCTGTTGAGGTGTCTGTCACAGAACTGTTTGCCATCATCACCACTGTGGTGTAAGTTGTTAAATATCACTGGCACATTGCTGTTGTATTTTGTCATATTACTGGCAAAGAGAAGGTAAACAAATACCTAGCGGCTCTTGTTTACCTGCTAATTAAAATGAAAATAATTTCAATCAAAATTTTTTTTTTGTCTAGTATTTAGTAAACCTTTCTCTGTCGATGTTGTCCATACTTATCTCTCTCTACCTAACTTTCTATCTGTCTATCTCTCTCTTTCTGTTTTGCCCTTCATCTAGCATAAATTTGTCCCCACAAGGTTTGCAGTATTGCAAACTACAAGATGGTGTCACTAGTGCTGGCAGTAAAAACAAATAGCAACTGGTACACTCTATGAAGTGCTTGGCACCAGGAAAGGCATCCAGCCATAGAAATTATCCTAAAGAAAACATTGGAGCATGATGCAGTCTTTGGGCTCGTCAGATCCATTCAAAACATTTAATGTATGTCAGCACAGAAGATGAATGTTAAATTGATGATGATGATGACTTATATGTATGTGTGTATATGTATTATATAAAAGAAAAATAATGATGCTGTTATATAAATGTATATGTATATATATATATACATAAAACTTTTGATATATTTAATTATACACACACACACACACACACACACACACACACACACACACACACACACACACACATATATATATATATATATATATATATGAAAATCACAACTTGACCAATAGAACAGAGCCTCTTATACCTTGTGAACCCAAGATTAATCTTAAGGACCACAAGAGAAATTTCCTAGAAAACCCCTTGGTAAGACTCATATGTCCAACTAAGTCAGACATTGGCCGACTTAGTAAATCTATCTTGGACAATGTTCTACCCCAAATAACCCCTATCCTTCCCTTAAGTCTATGGTTTAATACTGATGAAGTAATAGATTGGTTTAATTCTCTAGTTAGCATTAGCAGTTTCTCTTTTATTCAATTTGATATCAATAATTATTATTCTAGTATATCCCCAATTTTGCTAAATAAATCGCTTATTTTTGCCATGAATCACTCCCTTATATCTAGAGAAGAAATTGACATAATCCTACTAGCTAGAAAAACTATCATAGAATTTGAAGGTAAATTATGGACTAGAGTAGATACCCCTAATAATTTTGATATACCCATAGGCTCCAGCGATTCAGCTGAGATAACTAATTTAGTAGGTGCATATTTATTAAAGTGCATAAAAAGGGAAATCCCTGAATTACAGGGTGGTCTATATAGGGATGATGCTCTGTTTGTTGTTCCTAAATCAAGCATTGAAAGGATTAAAAAGAAAATTAATAAGTTCTTTAAAGATTTTAACCTTAACATTACTTATGAACCTAACACTAAAATAGTCAATTTCCTAGATATTACCTTAAACCTTAATTCTAAGCTACATTACTCATTTAGAAAGGAAGACGAAATCACTAGATATGTAAATAAGTTATCTAATCATACTCCAAATATAATAAAATCATTAGTTAAAAATATCTCCCTAAGAATTTCCAAACTGTCATCTAATAGTGATATATTCACTCTCACTCTAAACATTATAATACCGCATTATCTAAAGCAGGATATGACCATGAAATTACCTTTCTCGATAAGGATAGTTTGTATCTTCCATACAAGGAAGAGAATATAAACTACGTAAACAAGAATAACTATCGTGCCCAACATAAAAATAGATTTATGGTGACGAAAAATCTAGTGTACAAACCAAATTATATAAATAAAAATATTGACCAGTGCATAAGTAACTTTGAAAAAAACTAATCTAGATAAATCTAAAAAACATGCAAATAAAAGTAATACGAATAATAACTCTCGTGAGAACAGTAATAATACATCTCACCCCAACTCTAATTTAAGAAAATATAAAAAAGAAAATAATGTCATTTGGCTAAATATTCCTTTTAACTGTGCGATTTTATCGAATGTATACAGTAAATTCAAATCTATACTAGAAAAAAATTTTCCAACTTCTCATAAATATCATAGAATAATTTCTAAGAGAACAGTTAGGATTTCATATTCAACCCTCCCAAATATGTCCACCATAATAGCTAGAATTGATAGTGAAAACATTAAGTTAGCCAGGAGTAGTAAGATTAGTATCAACATGAATAGCAATAATAATTGTAATAATAGTATCAAAAATAAAAATAATATTAATAATAATTATCAAAATGAGAACAACAACAATAATAATAATATCAATAATAGAAATAATTATAATGATAAAAATAGGGATAATATAAATAAAAATAATACCAAAAATGATGATAGCAATAATATCTATAGCAGTAATAACTTTGATATAAATACAAATAATAATAACAGCAATATCAATAATGTAGATAACAGAGGTATTGTTATGTTAGATGTGAATGATAGTGTGAATGGATCAATAAATAGTAACCCCACTTTGGATAACAATATTACCTATAATAATGAAAATAATATTTATAATAATTTGAATAACAGCAATGTGAGGGAACTGTCCTTAAATAATTCCAAATCTGAAAATTATCCCCCCAGTTGCAATTGTAGGATTAGATCAAATTGTCCGGCATCTGGTCGTTGTTCAGTCCAAAATGTAATCTATAAATGTACTATAATAACTTCTAATAATAACTTTTTTTTACATCAGTTGTTCTATTAATTTTAAACAGAGAATTAACAATCATCTTTCCTCTTTCTGATTAGATCATAAGGCAGGTTGCACTACACTATCTAGCAAAATTTGGGAACTCAAAACTAATAATATTAAATATAACCTAAAATGGAAAATAGTTAGAAGGGCAATACCTTACAGAAATAATAGAGTAGACTGTCAACTCTGTTCTATGGAGACCTACGAGATTTTAAAGTATAGAAAAAATAAAAATCTACTAAATAATCGTCTAGAGTTAGGTCTGTCTTTCATTCATTCAAAAATCGGAACTTTAAAATATTTCAAATAGAAATTTGAAGGTTTTCCTATTGTTTTCTAACTGTATCTTTTTAACATAATGATAAATAGAAAATATTGTTATATTTCGGAATGGTCATATTGCCAGTTTAGCCAATAATATACTATGCCAACTTTTAATTGACTTTATAGTCAACTAAATTAACCTTACTTAAATCATAGAATTGCTCATTTTCCCAATTCTATTCTAAATTTAACATGTAATACTATTCCCCCAGTTATAATCTGACTTTCACTATAAATTTGACCATTTGCTATTGAATTTAATTGACCTCTAGATAGTGACCTAAATTCTTTCTCACCATATAAAAATAAAAGTTAAAATAAAAATAAATAGCCTTCTATTCTAGTGTTAACCTTGATTTTCTTACTGTATCTTTCTCTGCCGATAACCTAAAACCCTCTTATTTCTTTCCTTATATCTCCCTTTCTCCTAACTCCTACTATAAATTCTGATGGCTTTCATTTGAAAGCAAGGTTTGGTGAACCTTACGGTCTCTTAAGAATTTAATGTTCCTCCCACACTGACCTAAATTTTCTGTCACCATAGAAATAGACTGACCCTTCTTTCTAGTGTCAATCTGTCTTTGTCCTTTTACATCCCCCACTTTCTTTCCCCTTCTGTTCTTTTCTCCAGCTAATCTACCCTCCTCAACCTACTATACTACCATTCCTATCACTAAAGAAATTTTTTCTTGCAACAGTTAGATGTGAACTTAATCTTGATCTGACTGGCATCTTTCTTCATGTTTCCTGAAATTCATATCCACAACTTTATCAGTATTTTTACCTTCTCCAGGATGTTACTAATTGATTTGAGAACTTTACATTGTTGGAAAACATATATGAACTTAATCCTGGTTTGCCTGGCATCCTATTTCAAGTTCCTGAAACTCATATCTACAACTTTATTGGTATATTTGCACTCTCTAAGATGTTACTAATTGATTTAAGAACTTTACATTATTGGAAAACCTATATGAAATTAGCTGAAGATTACTTGACATATTATATTTGCTGTAATATTTGCAGCTTTAATAGATTATTATAGTATGAAACAATTGTACTAAATTACCGGATCCATTCTTGTTGCTTATTTTTTGGTTATATATATATATATATATATATATATATATATATATATATATATATATATATATTCCGGAGTAAGCACATAAATGTGAAATAAGGTGGTAAAAAGAGTACTCAAATACCAGAAGTAGAAAGCTTTGTTAAAAGTTTTTAAAAAATATTTTAGCAAAACTGTCCGACGAACGGGAACGTGAAACTCCGAGTCACAGCTTTTGTTATATTTCTGCTGCTTTTAAATAAAGTATATATATATATATATATAATATATATATATATATATATAATTGATGAAGGAAACGGAAAATGGATTTAGTCTGAATCTTTACTTGTCCTGCAGCAGTCCCTTAGGGGTAAGATAATGTGCATCTAGTTGTGTTGACACAATCAATGCAGGCTGTGTCACTTCAGGTGGTTGGTGCAAAAAAAGATGTTGCACTAGATATACTGAGATCTCCTTGACATTTTTGTTCTCTCCCCCACACACATATACATATGCATTATTTTTCCTTTGCAAGAGCAAACATGAAACCCTACAGAAAATATTGGGTTGTCCGGAAAGTTTGTGCCTTTATTTAAGGCGGCGAGCTGGCAGAAATGTTAGCACGCTGGGCGAAATGCGTTGCCGTATTTCGTCTGCCGTTATGTTCTGAGTTCAAATTCTGCCGAGGTCAACTTTGCCTTTCATCCTTTCGGGGTCGATAAATTAAGTACCAGTTACGTACTGAGGTCGATATCTGTCCTTGTTTGTCCTCTCTGTGTTTGGCCCCTTGTGGGTAGTGAATAAATAATTATTTTTCCTTTGCAGGATCTGAAAATATTTGGTAGGGAAGAGGAAAATAAATCCCTTCAACAGTTAACGCTAATTGTCAATGTAACTTCTCCAACAACGCTGCTTGGCAAAGGAGAAATTCTGGACAAAATGTTGCTGCTTACCAAAGTCTCTTTTGCTCTTCAAGTGAGTGTGTCTTAAAGCACTGGCTTCTATCTCTTCAACTGTCTTAAATATTTTTTGTTCTCTTTGTTGTTTAACCCTGGTTCAGTCCCAATTGAGCAGATCAATGGTATTCCCAAGAAGTTTTGGAAGTCAGCTGGAAAAATTCTGGCTTCAGTGTTTTGGGTCAAAGATAGAGTACTCATAAAATACCTGCCAAAGGGCCATGTCATCAATGCAGAATACTACATGTCTCCTTTGGATGAACAGCATGAAGCTGTGGAAAACTGAACTGTGGTGTCCTGTTCTTGCAGGACAGTGCATCAGCACACACAGTACATGAAACCCTACAGAAAATTTTGGGTTGTCCGGAAAGGTCGTGCTAATTTATAGTAACTTACATTTTTCGACTTATTTTAGAACGTGGTTGAGTCCATAAAATAGGATTTGACTACACCTCCATTTAAAGCAGAGTTTAAGCTATCTTTTTTGGGGAAGAAGGTTTATGTTCCTATAACCTGTGTTAATTCTGTAACCCTTTAAAATGGAGGATAAGAAAGTTCATTTTCAGCACTTGATGCTTTGGGAACCAGACAGAAATTGCTGCAGCTTGGCTGGGATGTATTACCCCACCCTCCATATTCACCAGATATTGCTCCTTCAGATTTCCACTTATTCAGGTCTCTGCAGAATAGTCTTAATGGTAAAAATTTCAATTCCTTGGATGACGTAAAAAGATACCTTGATGAATTCTTTGCCATAAAACCACCTCAATTCTGGGAAGAGGGTATTTTCAAGTTAAAGGAAAGATGGGGACGCATTGTGCAATAAAATGGTTCATATTTGGTTGATTAAAAATGCAATGGCAAGTATTTATTGACTTTTTCTTTTCTTTAAAAATCGGCACGAACTTTCTGGACAACCCAGTACATGACTTTGGCTTTGAATTGGTAGATTAACCACCTTTCTTTCCTGACTTGGCCTCCTTCAGCTATCACCACTTTTCACAACTGAAGAAATATTTCAAGGAAATGAAATTTCACTCTGATTCGGAAGTGATCGCTGCTACTGAGGCCTGGTTGGTGGCCCAACCTTCCAAGTCCTTTTTACAGGGTTTAGGAAAACTGAAGGACGGTTGCAATAAGTGTTTGAATCTGAGTGGGGAATATGTTGAATAAAATCATAATTAACTTATCTTCCTGTATTTTCTTTTACCCAAAGCCAGGAACTTTTCAGCACCCCTTGTATATACATACACCAGTTTCCTACAGTTTCTATCTGCCAAATCCACTCATAAATCATTTGTTGGACCAGGGCCAACAGTAAAAGACCCTTGCCCAGGGCACCACATAGTGGGACTGAACCCAGGACCATTTGGTTACAAAGAAATTCGACCACAGCTGTACCTGCATCCAGTTGACTATTTTTGTTTTTTTCTATCTTATTTAATTGGTGTTTTTAATATAATTGTGTCAATGAACTCTTTTATTTTAATTACTCTAGAAACTGAAGGCTGATGACAATCTCCTGCTTCTGACTCATTCCTTTCTCACAAGATTCTCCGCTGGTCTTCTCCTTCTTGCTTATGATTGCTTCCAGAAGGTTTGTAGGTTTATGGTTTTTTTGTAATTTATTGTTTTTTTTTATGGTTTAGTCTCAGCAGGAAGAGACGGACCTGTGACCTTTTTTATAAAGTGTCCAAGATTATATATTATTTTGCATCAATACATAACGACTGGCAAAATCGTTAGCGTGCTGGGCAAAGTGGTTAGTGGCAAGTTATCTGTTTTTACGTTCTAAGTTCAAATTCTCTCAAAGTCGACTTTGCTTTTCATCTTTTCAGGATTGATAAAATAAGTACCAGTTGAACACTGGGGTCAATTTAATCAACTTACCCCCTCCACTGAAATTGTTGGCCTTGTGACAAAATTCGATATCAATATATACAAAATCTAAGGTGGCAAGCTGGCAGAATCGTTAGCATGCCAAGTGAAATGCTTAGTGGTATTTTGTCCATCTTTACATTCTGAGTTCAAATTCCGCCAAGGTCGACTTTGCCTTTCATCCTTTCGGGGTCGATAAATTAAGTACCAGTTGTGTACAAGGGTCAATCTAATCAACTGCACCCCATCAAAAATAAGTACCATTTGAGCACTGGGGTCGTTGTAATCAATTTGCTCCCCACCACCACCCACGAAATTGCTGGCCTTGTGCCAAAATTTGAAACCATTATTAATAAGGTGGGGAGCTGGCAGTATCATTAGAACTTCAGACAACATGCTTAGTGGCATTTTATCATAGGCGCAGGAGTGGCTGTGTGGTAAGTAGCTTGCTTACCAACCACATGGTTCTGGGTTCAGTCTCACTGTGTGGAACCTTGGGCAAGTGTCTTCAACTATAGCCTCAGGCAAATCCTTGTGAGTGGATTTGGTAGACAGAAACTGAAAATAGCCCATCGTATATATGTGTGCGTGTGTTTGTGTGTGTCCCCCCCCCCCCATCGCTTGACAACTGATGTTGGTGTGTTCACGTCCCTGTAACTTAATGGTTCGGCAAAAGAGACCAATAGAATAAGTACTGGGCTCGATTTGTTCAACTAAAAGCGGTGCTCCTGCATGGCCACAGTCAAACGACTGAAACAAATAAAAGTAAAAGAAAGGCTCTTTATGTTGTGTGTTCAACTCTGCTAAGGTTGACTTTTCCTTCCATCCTTTTGAGAATGCATAAAACATGAAGGTCGGCTAAAATGTTCATAGGCTGACCAAGCTACTCTCATGCAATCTGACCAAATGAGGTTTATTTGGTCTCCCTTGCAGTCCACACACTTCTTCCATCAGTGTTGCAGTTCTTGGATCCCATTGACGAAGAAGCTTTCATCCTCTTACTCAAATGAGTCATCAACAGCAGACATGATGTCATCATCACTGCAACACTGGTTTCCAGTCAAGTGTTTTTTATAATGTTGGGAAACAAATGATAGTCAGAAGGGGCCAAGTTAGGGGAATAGGGAGGGTGAACAACTAGTTCAAAGCGACAGTAACACACAACAGCCATTGAAAGCAAGGACTTGTGTGCTGGAGCACTGTCTTGATGAAACAAGATCCCTTTCATCAGTTTTCCTAGGCATTTCATCTCGATAGCCTTTCGTTACTGTCTCAGAAGTTGGCATAGTACCCTCCATTGATGGTGTGACCTTTTTGAAGATAGTCAATAAGAAATTATTGTACACTAGCTGGCTCCGTGTTGTCAAAAATGACGGTTAATTGTAGTATTTTATATATAAATAAGGTAATAAATGGAATAGTGTATTTGTTCCTCATCACTGCTGGATAATGTTGGTTCATTTACACCTCTTCTGTGACTTAGCAGTTTGGTAAATGACACTGACAGAATAAGTAACAGGCCTTAAAGAAAACATTTATAAATACTGGGGTTGATTTATTTGGCTAAAACCCTTCAAGGTATTGCTCTAGCATGGCCACAATTCAATGACTGAAGCAAGTAAAAGATATAAACTATATATGGGTATATGTGTGTGTATGTATTTATGTGTGTGTATTTGTCTTTATAGTGTATATGTCTTTCAATAGACTTTAACCAATTTTCTTCAAAACAGATCGGGATATTTCCCACGCCTCATGCTGGAACTTTGAAACAGTTGGTGTTACTTTCAGACTTTACTTCCTGTCCTGGGTACATTGCCAAATACTTGCAGGTTCTTGTACAAACCTATGAGCGCCATGGATCAAGCCAGGAACGAGACGTCTTAGAGATTGTTCCAATGAAAATTCTGAATAAAGGTTTGTGTAAATGCATTATCACCATCACCATTTAATGCGCATTTTTCCATACTTGCATTTGTCAGACAGAATTTGTTGAGGCAGATTTTCTGCAGCTTGATGTTTTTCATTTCATCCACCCTTGTTTGTTTCCAAATAAAGTAATATTTCCCCATGGGAAACTCGAAATAAACATCACCAGCATGACACTGATGCTTGTTTAAAACCATCCTTGACAAGGGTACATACAAACACACGTATATGTGTGGAACACATGGGAGCAGGAGACCCAGGAAGACATGGGATGAAGTACTGATGAACAACCTCAGGAAACTAAACTTTTCAGGTGAGATGATAAAGGACCAAGACACCTGGCTGTACTCAAGAAGCCCCATACCCACAGTAGACGTGTTAAGACCAACCCTGCAGGTGATGTAAAGCACTTGTGACAATGCCACGTAAAAGCACTCATGGTGATGCCATGTAAAATTGCCCCTGTGGTGCCACATAAAAGTGACTGTGCAGTGTCACGTAAATGAGCCCATGCAGTGCTACGTAAACGTTCTTGTGTCAGTGCCTGTATAGTCCCACTTAAAAGTGCCCAGCACACTCTGCAAAGTGGTTGGAGTTAGGAAGAGCATCCAGCCGTAGGAACCAGGCCAAATCAGACAGGATCTTGGTGCAGCTCCCCAGTTTACCAGTTAAACATTCCAAGCCATGCCAGCATGGACAGCAGACGTTAGATGATGATGATGATGATATATGCATACATACATGCATATCTATATACCCACACTCACACTCACACACATCCTTTTTTCATCATTATTTCAACATGCCCTTTATAATGCTTTGCATTGGTCTGATGGAGTTTGAGGCAGATTTTTCTATGGCCAGACGCACTTTCTGTTGCCAACCCTCACCTGTTTCCAAGCAAGGTAATATTTCCCCCAATGGCCAGACATGTGCTCACGGAAGATTGGAATTGAAGGACACTGCTTATATGACAGTGACACTCATTTACAATTATCGCACAATGTCAAAACAAGAAGACTCAAACACACACACATACACTCATGCATATGTGCACACACACACACACATGCATTAATATTTTGCTTAGGCATTGCAATACTAATAATCTTGTGTTAGAACTCAATATACGTGTGAAGCTATAGGGTAATACTCAAGCACTTAACTACGAGTGCATCGCATCTTTTAGCAGAAACAGCTGTAAGCTAATGAAGTTCATAACAGAATTATTTATCCCTTTATCATCCGAGTTTCTTATACGTATATATGCAGGATAGCTGTGTGGTAAGTAGATTGCTTTACCAATCACATACTTTCAGGTTCAGTCCCACTGCGTGGCACCTTGGGCAAGTGTCTTCTTCTGTAGCCTTGGGCCAGCGAAAGCATTGTGAGTAGGTTTGGCAGACAGAGGCTGAAAGAAGCCTGTTGTATATATATATATATATATATATATATATATATATATATATATATATATGTATGTATGTATATGTGTCAGTGTTTGTCCCTGCGACCATCACTTGACAACTGATGCTGGTGCGTTTGTGTCCCCATAACTTAGTGATTTGGCAAAAGAGACCGATAGAATAAGTACTAGGCTTACAAAGAATAAGTCCTGGGGTCAATTGCTCAACTAAAGGCGGTGCTCCAGCATGGCTGCAGTTAAATGACTGAAACAAGTAAAAGAATGTATGTATGTATATATATATATGTGTGTGTGTGTGTGTATGCATATATGTATATATATATATGTGTGTATGCATATAGGTATGCATGTATATGTACATATATATATGTGTATATATAATAAGGTAGTCAGAATGGTGGATGATCATATATTTTTTATATTTCTTTACATCTCATTAACAATTCTACTGCTTTCTTCTGTTATTGGATTTATCAAAAAATGGTTCAAATTTACATTTCTTGGCCTTTTTATAAAGAATTTCCAGTGGTTTGCCAAGCAAGGGAGAAAAAAGAAGAAAAAATCTCTCTCTCTCTCTCAGGGTGTGGTGACTAAAGTGTCTAAATTAAGCAAAAATGAAAATAACACTGACATCTCATTTTAACAAATGTATTTACCACAATTTACCACAATAGGTGCAGTAGTGGCTGTGTGGTAAGTAGCTTGTTTACCAACCACATGGTTCTGGGTTCAATCCCACTGCGTGGCATCTTGGGCAAGTGTCTTCTGCTATAGCCCCGGGCCGACCAATGCCTTGCGAGTGGATTTGGTAGACGGAAACTGAAAGAAGCCCGTCGTATATATGTATATATATGTGAGTGTGTGTGTATGTGTCTGTGTTTGTCCCCCTAGCATTGCTTGACAACCGATGCTGGTGTGTTTACGTCCCCGTCACTTAGCGGTTCGGCAAAAGAGACCGATAGAATAAGTACTGGGCTTACAAAAGAATAAGTCCCGGGGTCGAGTAGCTCGGCTAAAGGCGGTGCTCCAGCATGGCCGCAGTCAAATGACTGAAACGAGTAAAAGAGTAGAGTAAAGAATTACATAAAAATATCTTAAAATACTAAAAGAGTAAATTTATTTAATAAAATCACCATTGGCTTCAATCATGTCCTCCAGGCAGCTTCGGAATCTCCTGCAACTCTTCTGGACAGTCTCCTTGTTTAAGTTGGTGAATGCTGCCATAATCCTTGCCTTCAGTTTATCTTTGGTGTTACAAGGAGTTTTGTTGGTCTCTCACTCAACTGTGCCCCATACATAATAATCAAGGGGGTTGCAGTGTGGGGAGTTAGGTGGCCAGATGTTAGGGGTGATGTGGTCACAGAGATTGTCTGACAGCCATGACTGGGTTCTCCTGCTTGTGTGGCATAGTGCAGAGTACTGTTGCCAGACATAGCGTCTGCCAGCAGCCACCCCCTTGACCCAAGACAGCACTACATCCTCCAGGCACTTGATGTAGGCCTCTGTGTTTAGTCTAAGGTTGTGTGGGAAGTTGAATGGAGGCGTAACATTGCTGTCACTAGTGATCACTCCAAGCACCATGAAGTTGACTGGCTGTTTGATTTTTATCGCTCTTGGTACTTATCCTCAGATCACCACCCAAGCACTCTGAAATTCTTGTATTGGAGTTTCCGGCACAAAAATACCAATCAGTACAACATGTTTCCAAATTTCTGGCAGAGTGAATTGCGTTATGGTGCTGCTTTTCTCACAGACAGTGCCCAACTGACCCTGCTATACTGTGTAGTCGACAAAATCAAAAACAATGTGCACACACGAAATTAAAAATATAAAATGGTAGCAATTTACCCATCACACCCTGTATATATATGTTTGTATATATATATATATGTAGAGCAATAAGAAAATGGAGGGGATCAATAGGTGGTTCATCAACTTTTAGACATTATATTATGCCTATTTAGTTATTTACTAAAATGACAATTACAGGAATATACATACATGTATAACATATTATGCTTTACATATAAAATATATTAATATACTATCAAAATATCAAAATATAACATACAGGAATATAAATTTGGAAAAATATCTTACAGCTGTTTCAGCCACGAGGCAAAAATACCTCATGTATGTGTATATAATATATATATATATATATATATATATATATATGTGTATCTGTTTTCTCTCTTTCATCTTCCTTCTCTTCTATCTGCTGCCTGTGACCCGTCACTGATTTTCTATTTTCTCTGCCTTTTCACCACCGGATGCTTAGTCTGCTGGTCAACTTTTCCTTCTCTCTTCCTAATTCTGTTTTTATATATCCATTTGAAGATTTCTTCCAGGTATTAATCCACCTCCTTCGTGTTTGACCACAAGGCGCTATTTACTGCCTTCGTCTGTCGTTTCAAATTACATTTGTTTACTTTTGTACGTCCACTCCATACTTACGTACGTCCACCTCATACTTTCATGCATCTACCCTGTATTGTTTTGCTTGCTCAAGCCTTAATTCTATGCAAATCTTGTGTGTGCTGCTGATATACGAAGTTCCCAGTCTTATCGTTAAAAGCACGAAACTGGGTATTAATATTTATGATCAATAACTGAAGAAGGATTAGGGTCCCTGTGTCTGTCCTATGTGTACGTTTTGTAGTAGTTGATGCACTTTTCATTTATGGACTAATTGAATGCCATGCATCCCGACTTTTGTTAACAGTAAGTATATATATATATATATATATATATATACAAATGAATATGGAAGACTTCTATAAATGGCTGAAAATTGCTCAACATTTTAAAACTGATGTAATACTTACAATGTTTAATAAAATGAAGTAGCATGAAACGATTGTACCAAATTACCGAAGATATACTTGTTGCTTATTTTGAATATATATATATGTATATACACACACACACATATATGCATATATATTATATAATGTCTGTCTATACACAGACACACACATATTCATCATTGTCATCATGAATATATTTGACCAAATGGTTAAGCAGTTCCCTTTTCATGAAATCCCAGGTTCAGTCCCACTCTGTAGAATCTTCGGCAAAAAAAGGGTGCATTCAAACCGGTATGCTTTTGAATCTCTTTAACAATTCACAATAATGACTTTTATTACTTTTATTTCTACCTCAGTTCATCTAATTGTATATATTTATCGTTACTTTTCATAAAAAGCCTTTATTTTTTCGATTTCCAATGTGCATTTTCGCTTATTTTTCTTCTTACTTTCCCCTTACATTTCCACGTGTAGTTTCTATTTTCTTTTTGTAACATATTTCTATTATATATGTCTATATCTATGTATATATATATATATTATATATATATATATATATATATATATATATATATATATAATTGATGAAGGAAATGGAAGATGGATTTAGTACGAATTTTTATTCAGTACGACAATTGTTTTGACCCATCCGACAGCTGTCCCTTAGGAGTACGATATTGTGCATCTAGTTGTGTTTTATCAATCAGTGTTTGGTGTCCCCTAAGGAACAGCTGCAGAAGGGGTCAAAACAATCATCGTCATACTAAATCCACCTCCTGTTTCCCTCATCAATTATAAACTCAATAAACATTGTGGATTTCCTGATTTAGATCCAATGAAAATTATATTGCAACTGCGGATGACAGCAGGTAGCCCAAACCATGAATGCGCTTCGATTGGCATACTAATAGACCCAAAATGCAAATAGTTATATATATATTATACCTCGTTCAGAGATTTATTATTGCTTGTTTACACTTTTTTGAGATCAGTGACGAAAAGTCACTGGAAAAGGATATATGTATTTGCATTGGGACCCCTTCACATCGAAGACCAGTGATATATATATATATATCATCATCATCATCATCATCATCGTTTAACGTCCGTTCTCCATGCTAGCATGGGTTGGACGGTTCGACCGGGGATCTGGGAAGCCAGAAGGCTGCACCAGGATCCAGTCTTATCTGGCAATGTTTCTACAGCTGGATGCCCTTCCTAACGCCAACCACTCCGTGAGTGTAGTGGGTGCTTTTTACGTGCCACCCGCACAGGTGCCAGGCGAGGCTGGCAACGGCCACGGTTGGATTGGTGCATTTTACGTGCCACCGGCACGGAAGCCAGTCGAGGCGGCACTGGCTTCGGTCATGGTCGGATTGGTGCTTTTTACGTGCCACCGGCACGGAAGGTGGCGCTGGCATCGGCCACGATTCGGATAGTGCTTTGTACATACCACCAGTCTAGGGGTCCTGGCATCTGCCGGGTGCCAGTCATAGGATTGGTTCAATTTCGATTCCGATTCCGATTTCACTTACCCCAACAGGTCTTCACAAGCAAAGGGGGGATGGCATGGGTGCCTGTCGTCGGATGAGGTTCGATATCGACTTCGTTTGCCTCAACAGGTCTTTCTGTGTCCAAGGGAGGAAAGGCATGCATAAGTGGGCTGGACTCACTTGTCCTGCCTGGTCTTCTCACGCACAGCATATTTCCAAAGGTCTCGGTCGCTGGTCATTTCCTCAGTGAGGCCTAAAGTTCGAAGGTCATGCTTCACCACCTCGTCCCAGGTTTTCCTGGGTCTACCTCTTCCATGGGTTCCCTCAACTGCTAGGGATTGGCACTTTCTCACACACCTATCTTCATCCATTCTCGCTACATGACCATACCAGCGCAATCGTCTTTCTTGCACACCACAACTGATGCTCCTTAGGTACAACATTTCTCTCAAGGTACTAACGCTCTGTCGAGTATGTACACTGACATTACACATCCATCGGAGCATACTGGCTTCATTCCTCGCGAGCTTACGCATGTCCTCAGCAGTCACGGCCCATGTGTCACTGCCATGTAGCATGGCTGTTCGTACACATGCATCATACAGTCTGCCTTTTACTCTGAGCGAGAGGCCTTTAGTCACCAGCAGAGGTAAGAGCTCCCTAAACTTTGCCCAGGCTATTCTTACTCTAGCAGTTACACTTTCAACGCACCCACCCCCACTACTGACTTGGTCACCTAGATAACGGAAGCTATCAACTACTTCTAGTTTTTCCCCCTGGAAAGTGACGGAAGTTGTTTTCTGCAGATTTTCAGAGGTTAATGCTCCCGAGCATCTGTACCTTTTCTACAGATCGAGCAGGGCCATCTTCCTGAAGACATTTATGGATTGTCTACCTTCCTACTTATTAGTACTTTGGTTTTAGCTAGGTTGACTCTAAGGCCCCTCGATTCTAAACCCTCCTTCCACACCTGGAAATTCTCCTCCAGTTCTGATAGTGACTCAGCAATTAGAGCAAGGTCGTCAGCATAGAGGAGCTCCCAGGGGCAACCTGTCTTGAATTCCTCCATAATTGTCTGGAGGACTATGATAAATAGGAGGGGGCTGAGTACTGAACCCTGGTGGACCCCAACCTCTACTTTGAATTCTTCTGTGTACATGTTGCCAACCCTAACCTTACTTACGGCATCCCTGTACATGGCTTGCACAGCCCTCACCAGCCATTCATCTATCCCTAGTTTCCTCATTGACCCCCAGATAAGGGATCGGGGGACCCTGTCAAAGGCTTTCTCCATGTCAACGAAAGCCAGGTACAGGGGCTTATCTTTGGCTAGGTATTTCTCCTGCAGCTGCCTTACCAGGAATATAGCATCAGTGGTACTTTTCCCTGGCACAAACCCAAACTGCATCTCATCTAAACTAACTCTCTCTCTAATTAGTTGCGCTATGACCCTCTCCGTAACCTTCATTACCTGATCCAACAGCTTGATACCTCTGTAATTATTTGTATCTAGGGCATCACCTTTACCTTCGTAGCAGTTGACTAGTATGCTGCTACACCAGTCATTGGGTATGACTCCTTCGTGTATCACCTGGTTGACTATACGGGTGACTAAGTTATAGCCGACACTGCCAAATATTTTGAGCATCTCTGCAGTAATTCCTGATGGGCCTGGGGCTTTCCCTGTCTTCATGCTTCTAATTGCTTTAACTACCGAAGAATTTTCAACTCGGATGGCTGGTCCCTCTGTTGGGTTGACATTCGGCAGACTCTCTTTATCCCATTCATTTTCTTTATTCAGCAACCTTTCATAGTGGCATCTCCAAACCTCTCTCTTTGCATCCTCATTTAGCGCAAGTGAACCATCATCCATGCGGACACATTTCTCTCCTACCACATCACGATTCTCTCTTACACACTGTCTTGCAACACGAAATACCTCAAGTCTTTCATCCTCGTGGCTCAGAACATTGGCAAATTTTTTCTTATCCGCTTCCCCTCTGGCTAAATAAACCTGCCTCCTAGCTTCCCTTCTGGCTGTCTGGTACAATTCCCTGCTACCACCGTTCTTCCAGTCCTTCCAAGCCTGTCTCTTTTGTCTAATAGCCCTGTCAACCACAGTGTTCCACCACCATGTTACCTTGGGTTGAGATGGGACTTTGCTTCATCCACAGATCTGGTCAGTGGCTGTCAGCAGCTTGTCCCGTAGAAACCTCCAGTTTTCTTCCACATTATGTGAAGCTATATCCCCTTCTATTTCATCGAAGACTTCAAGTAGTACGTCTCTAAATCTCTGTCCATTTGCAGGATCTTTAAGCTTCCAGACCCTTCTCCTCCAAGCTGGTCTTCTTCTGGGCAGCCATTTAGCCCTGATCCTGAAGTTGCTAACTACTAATCTATGTTGAGGAGTACATTCTTCGCCTGGAAAGGTTTTGGCATTTATAAGCAGCCCTCTTTCCCTTTTTCTGGCAAGGAAGTAGTCAATCTGGCTAGTGTGTCTGCCAGAACAGTAGGTGACTAGGTGAGAGGTGGGTTTCCTGAAGTTGGTATTGCAAACCATTAGGTCATTTGCATCGCAGAACTCCAGCAGCCTGGTTCCCTCCTCATTACGAGAGCCAAAACCGTAGCCTCCATGAACACCATGGAAGCCCCCGACATGCCGTCCAACATGTCCATTGAAATCACCTGCCACAAAGAGAAGGTCACTGTCATTTGTCAACGAGGTGGTCCGCAGTAGGGTGTCGTAGAATTGGTCTTTCTGTGCTTCCGGTAGCCCTGGTTGAGGGGCATATGCCGAGATGATGGTAGCTGACCTATGGTGAAGCACTAATCTAATTTTAAGTACTCTGTCACTTACTACGTACAAAAATAGTTGAGGGTTCCAGTTGATCTGATCATTCGGAGTAGCCTGTTTGTGGAATTTACGTGCAGGTGGTTGAGTATTCCATGGACACATATTACCCTTAACTTAGTTTTCAGGGAGATTCAGCATGACACACTAAGTGTGACAAGGCTGGCCCTTTGAAATATAGATACAACTCATTTTTGCCTGCTGAGTGGACTGGAGCAACAGGAAATAAAGTGTCTTGCTCAAGGACACACCACCAGGAATTGAAATCACAACCTTATGATCAGGAGCTGAATACACGAACCCCTTAGCCATGTGTCTCTAACAGGATATTCTTAAAGAAATTAAAACTTTGTTGTACCAAAACAAAAGAAAAAAAATGTTTGCTATTACTGCAATGAGGTGTGTGTTGAGAGAGATTTGGTTTTTATTTCTAGCAAGCTGAACAACCATGTAGAAGCTTTCTCATCAACTCATTTTGTTATTTATTACAAACCCAAACTAAATGATCTTGTTGTTGTTGTTTAAACCCAGGTCAACAACCTCCTTTCTATTTTTAGCATGAGAAGCTATTTATATTTTTATTTCATGTGTTCTTCCTTCGTTGTTTTGAGGGAGAAATACAACTGCTATTTTTAAGTAAGGTTGGGTCTTAGTCATAGCAGGTCTAGATCTCATGAAGATCCCTGATTGGGTTTGTCAAGGCAAAAGGTTTTTTGCATATCATTTCTTCAGAGCTGACACACACACACACACACACACACACATATAGGAACATTTTATAAACAAACTTTATTGGTATTTTACAGACAAAAATGTAAATTTCACCACATGAGGGCAACTTTTTTCTCTATTCTAAGTGTAAATACCTAATCTCTCTTAGCTGTCTTTGCAGGTCTACTGTGTTCAAAATTACTTTCTTGTCTGTAAAACACACACACACACACTAGAATATAACCATCCAACTCATGCCAGCATAGAAAACTGATGTTAAATGATGATGATGATATATGCTTTATTTATGTGTGTGTGTGTGTGTGTGTGTGTGTCTGTCTGTCTGTGTGCGCATCATCATCATCGTTTAAGGTCCATCTTCCATGTATACATATATCTATACACACACACACACACACATATACACACTTCCATGCAGACATACACACACACAAACACACATACATACACACACACACACATATGCATACATACGTACACACGCATATAAATCTGGGCCTTATTTTAATTACCATCTCCTGTTATGTCACATGACTGCAATAATCTATGGTCTGCCTATATTAATGTCACTGTGTCATGTGACTACAATAAAGACTATACTTGGGTCATATGGCTTTTATGATATTTAGGAAGTTTCAGGCGATATTAAATACAAGAGAAATAGGTTCATGCCTACTGGCTACAATAACTTTCCTCTTTTGCATGTTTATTATATTCATAAGTATCCATAGCATGAGTGAGTATGTATATATAATTTGTCTACAAGTGTGTAAGTTTGTATAGACATTCATACACACAAACACACATTATATATTAATGCATATGCATTTTTGTGTGGAAGTGTGTGCGTCCCCCTATATGTATATATATATATATATATAGACACACACATACACAAACATGCCAGAGTATACTCGTGTTTTTTTACGTGTATGTTGATTGTATTTGGTCTGTACTTGTAGATGTATGTGTAACTGGAAGGACAAGTCTGTATGTACTCAAGTAAATACATGTGTGTCCTTACACGCTGTTGATAGATGGATATGCTGTTCTTGACTCTACTTTGGGTCATTTTATTAAAATACCTTGATTCTAGTTGATCCTGCAGATACTTATATATGTATATATATATATAAGGAATTCAAAACTGGATGTCTGTGATAACTACTGTACACTGATGACCCTACTCTTATTGCAGAATCTGTAGCAGAATTGGAGAAGAAATTCCAGGTATGGAAGCAAAACCCAGAATCAAAGGGCCTTAAAGTTAACCTAGCTAAGACCAAAGTTGTTGTTAGTAAGAAAGCAGATAAGACTCTCTTTCCATCAGGTAAATGGTCCTGCTCAATATGTAGGAATGGAGTGAGAAGTAATTCCATTTGCTGCACCCATGTAAGAGATACAATGGAATTACAGATAGAATAACAGATAAAGTCACCTCCATGTGTGGCAGATGTGCAGGAACAACAGCACTAAGAGTACATGGGATTTAGACTCTCTCAAATGTCTAGGAGGCTCCCTTGAGGTAATAGATGGTTTCTGTTGCCTAGGTGATCAAATTAGCAATGGTGAAAGATGTTCTGAAAGTATTGTTTCTAAAACAAGAATAGGATGGAGGAAGTTCAGAGAGCTATTACCTCTGTTGACAACAAAAGGGTAAACTGTATGATGCTTGTGTACGGACAACTATACTCCATGGTTGAGAGACATGGGCTATGAATGCAAAAGACATGCGTAGACTAGAGAAGAATGAAGGCAGTATGATCTGCTGGATGTGCAACATCAGTGTACATGAACGACAAAGTGTGAATGTATTGAGAGAAAAGTTGAGCATAAGAGGACTCAAATGCAGCATGCAAGAAGAAGGATGATGATGATGATGATTAAACTAGTACTTAGTATTTTTTCATAGATTACATGTTTATTAAATTTTTACAAGAAGAAGGGTCGACAGTGGCTTTGAAGTTTCAGCCTCCTTGATTTCATGTGTGAGTATATTCGAACACATATATGCAATGCCAGATTTATGTATGGGCCATGACCCAGGAAAGTCAAGTTTGGCTGGGGGAACTCTTTAACTCAGAGCAACCTGAAGCTTGAAGTTAAAAATTAGAAAATTGTATTTTATAGCAATAAAATTAATAATTTGTAATTATTTTTATCTGTTAAAATTATTGAGTCTTTTCTTAATTTGCAGGGTTCTTTTAGGTTTAAAAAGCCATTAAATTTAACTGAATTCTGGTGAATGTATCAAGTTCTTTTTAAGTTTTAGGGCTTCTTCAGCCTATTTGGGGCTCCTAGATTTAATTGGGCTCTCTTTATTTTCTTTTGAATTAGTGAAATGGTAGGGGTCCCACTTGGTCTGAATCCAGCCCTGTATGTATGTGTGTATTTATTTATTTGTTTATTTGTTTGTATAATTATTTATTTATTTGTTTATATATATATTTATATTTTTATTTATCAGATGTTGAATTCTTCTCAGAATTGATGAAAAGTAACGAAAACCTACTGAAATGTTTCATATTCACGAAACTCAATTGGGAGAAGGAGCACGTTTAACAACACAACTGTCCTGGTCTTTTTGTTTTTAGCAACACAACTGCCCTGACCTGCCTTTCATGTCTTCATGATTTTCTTTCCATTTTATTTTTTTTTTCATATTTGTTTTATGTTTTTTCATTCCACTCTCATCTTGAAGTCATGACTGCCAGCAGTGAACAAGCCCCAGAGATTGGAAGAAAAGTTTATGACAAAGAGATAGACAAGATTCTAAGCAACCAAGATATAATGGAATCAAGCCAACAAAGGAGTGTGAGTGTGTGTGTATACTGACATCCAAAGGGAACAGTAATCCTTTTTTGGTGTGATTGGAAGCACTCACTCCAGAAACAGTCTGTAAATGTCATCTCCTCCAAGAGAAGTCTGTGTATCACCCTTCCCCAGAGATAGTCATTATGTGTGAATCTGTGTGTGTGTGTGTGTGCATGTTAATATTCTGTAAGGAATGTGTGTTGTGTAACCTTTTCTCAAAGACTCTGTATATATGTGTTTGTAAGAGACACTCTTTCTTCAAGGATTCAAAGACAGTTTCCAAGTGGCATCCCCCCACCCTGTGGACAGTTTTGTGAGCTTCCAGTTATGGGAAGTGATGTGGCATGTAAATCATGGGTCATGAGTCATTTCACATTTGTCACAATGGTCTGTAAGGGACAGTTCTACTCTTCCCTCTCATACCTGTACTAACTGCTGTGATTTTCTTCATTCTTCTTCCTTTGTCCCCTAATTTGTCCTTTAAGACATTACTATATTTTTTGTTCTCCTCTTTGCCCCCCCCACCCCAATTCCATTATATGTTCATTCTATTTTCTACAACATCCAGCTCTAACTTCAGTTTCACCACTCAAGGTTTTGAAGTGACTTTTATTCATCAAACTCATTTAGGATATTTTCAAGAATTTATATATAAAAAAAAAAAATGACAGTTATGTGCAATATTCATTCTTAAAATGGTGCTCAAACGGCTGTGTGGTTAAGAAGCTTTCTTTGCAGTCTCATTGTATGGTACCTTGGGCAAGTATTTTCCTTTAAAGCCCTAGGCTGACCAAAGCCTTGTGAGTGAATTTGACAGATGGAAACTCTGAAATTCACATGTACATACATACATACATACATACATACATACATACACACACACACACACACACACACACACACACACACACACACATGTGTGTTTGTCTTCTGATAACTGGGGTTGGTTTGATTATATCCCTGTAACATAGTACTTTGGCACCAATAAGATAAATACTAGACTGAAAGAAAATAAGTACTGGGGACAATTTGTTTCAATAAACCTTTCAAGGCAGTGCCCCAGCATGGTCACAGTCCAATGACTGAAACAAGTAAAAAATAGAAGATGCTCCAGCAGATTTGAACATAAATATGTTAATCAGTTTTGTATTTTACCTTTGGAATAGATAGCTTTGACTGAAGAGATATAATGATGTTGAAACACCTGTGTCTGAAAATCTCCTAATGTTAATGAATTGTGTTGTCAACACACAATGTCTGAAGGGAGAAGTTGTTTGCCAAAGGCAAAATACAACAGAGATTAACATATTAGCATTCCTTCTACCAACTCATGCCTCATTGGTTGTCCATCACTCCCTACCCCCACCCTTCAGCCCTACCTCGTCTTTACTGTTGTTGCTTACCTTCCAATTTTGCCATCTTTTATTCCTCCATATACACTTGTAAGCCCCTGCCCATCCATACGCCTAGCTGCTGTTCACTTCTAGTCACCTTGTACCTTGAGGGGCCACCTGGACTAACAACTCCTACTGATCATTCTCACCCTCTTTTCTAATTGTGAGTAACCATGTAGAGCCTACTTGCCCCTCCACCCCTTCCTTTCTTTCATACTTTAACCCTTCATTTCCTTGCATAAAACCCACCCTCACCACACTGGGTTTTGTTGTGTTGCAAGCTGCATGGTTACCTCGTTAGTGTTGGTGGCATGAAAAATGCATCCATTCTGTGCTGTAAAGTGGTTGGCATTAGGAAGGGCATCCAGCTGTTGAAACCATACCAAAGTAGACTCTGGAGCATGATGCAGTGCCTGGACCCTTCAAATCCTGTCAAACTGTTGACATGATGACAATGATGATGATGATGAAATTCGTCAGAATGTGTTCAGTTAAAAATAAATCTACCCCTCATTGTATTGATATTCTCAGTTTTGTGAGCTGATAATAATGGACCCCCCCCCCCCAAAAAAAAAAAACAAGGTGCATTTATAGAAAGAATTTCAGTTAAAAAAAGCAAACAATTGGCTGTGAGGTTACTGACGATGGATTGTTGCTGCCGACTGCATGGTTACGAGTTCAAACCTTGAGAACACTGTAGTAGCAGAGTTGTTGGAGCAAGGAACTAAATACTTTGTGGCATTTATTCTGACTTTTGCATTTTGAGTTCTAATCTCACCAAAATCAACTTTGCCTTCCAGCTTTCTGGGGTCGGTGAAGGAAATGCCACTCTAGGATGGTGGATTGACAGAATCATTAGAGCAACAAACAGGATGTCGTGTGATATATTCCTTCCTGCTCTTTGCATTCTGATTTCAAATCCAGCTGAGGTCAATTTTGACTTTCGTCCTTTCAGTGTCAACAAATAAAGTGCCAGTGTAGCAGAATCAGTAGAGCATTGGATGGTGACACTTTATTTCACGTTGCTCCAGTTCACTCAACTGTAGAAATGAGTTGCGACGTCACAGGTGCCAAGCTGTATCGGCCTTTGTCTTTCCCTTGGATAACACTGGTGGCGTGGAGAGGGGAGGCCGGTATGCATGGGCGACTGCTGGTCTTCCATAAACAACCTTGCCCGGACTTGTGTCTAGGAGGGTAACTTTCTAGGTGCAATCCCATGGTCATTCATGACCGAAGGGGGTCTTTATACCTCCAAGAAAGTTAGGGGTTGTGAATCCAGCCCACTAAGGGATAATATCTATCCAATATACTGCTAGTAGAATACCCAATTATTAATATACAAGTGTTTTTTATTGCATTGCAATTAACTTACCTAGTGTATTAAATGGGTGAAGGTAAAGAGATATTTTACCATTAATTTATATAGCAAATAAGAAAATGGAGGAGAACAATAGGTGGTTCATCAACTTTTGGACATTAAAATGTTAACTTATTTATTAATTAAACTGATAATTATAACATAGATACATATAGCATATTATTCTTTGCATATAAGATATTGTAATATATAAGGATACCAGTAATTATTATAAAAACATTAATATAAATTATTTTACCAATTTATATTCATGTTTTTATAGTAATGTATCCCTATATATTACTATATCTTATATCTTATATACAAAGAATAATATGCTATATGTATCTATGTTATAATTATCAGTTTAATTAATAAATAAGCTAACATTTTAATGTCCAAAAGTTGATGAACCACCTATTGTTCTCCTCCATTTTCTTATTTGCTATATATACATATATATATATATATATATAATATATATATATATATATCATCCTGCACTTTACATTTCTGTATTCTGAGTTCAAATCCCACCATGGCTTATTTTGGCTGGGAAATTTAATATGTAGCCCATTTTAATACCACTTGGCCACTAAGTGTCTTTACTAGGGTCTATTCTAATGTTACTGAGTTTAATACCATCATCTGGTCCTTTGGTAGCTTTAGTCGCAAGCATTTGGATTAAGTCTCCAATTTGAGGATACCTTCTCTTTGCCCCCTCTCAGAGGCCCTGTAAAGGGTTACAGGGTCTGTCTCTTCTCAAGACTAAGTGACACAACCCCTCCAACCCCCATCACCTCTGGATTCCTTAGCTTATTTAGGCTGTTGTTCCAGTTTCATAACTGATTTTGTCTCGAGGCAAGAGTTTGTGATGCTAACTTGGCCCACTATAAAACTTGTGCCCTCAATACTTAATGGCATTGTAAAAGTGCTTTTGTGACATAGGAATGTCTTGGGCATTTCCACCTGGTTGAGTTCATCCTTCTTCAGGTTTAAACATGACTAATTTCTTCTAGAGAAAGGAAATGAGAAAGAAGTGACCTTCAGTATTTAATTTATGGGGCATGAAAGGATGAAAAGTACAGATGACATCAGCAGGATTTGAACTCTGAGCACAGAGAACTGGAACGAATGTCACAAAGCATTTCATCTAATGCTCAAAGGACTCTGTCAGTCTAATGACTAATGATGTGGACACATGTTTAAACTTTAATCCTGCAGGTGGTGAGGGTGGGTGTCAGTTCTGCTGACCACTGTATCAACTGTGACTGATATTTCTGCTGTTTAAGAAATTATTGAATGAAAATTGAAACAATAAAATGAATTTGTTAAATTAAAACACAAAAAGCAAATACATGTGAAATAAATGTAAAATAAAAGCACACATAAAATATCTGTTGTTGTTTAACCCCAGGTCACTTTTGATCAAGTAGACCCAGAATCAAAGATGTCCTAATTTGAATCATTCCACCCGTTTTTTTTTGTTTTTTTTTTCCTGGTAGCAAAAGGTCATGAGGTTAATAAGCTTGTTTTCCAACCATGTGGTCTTGAAGTTTATTCCACTGCATGACACCATGGGTAAGTATCTTCTACTATAGCCCTAGGCCAACTAAAGCCTTGTGGGTGGATTTGGAAGATGGAAACTGAAAGAAGTCTGTCATATAGATGTGTGTGTGTCGTGTACTGTGGTTTTGATATCAGGTGAAGGTTATATGCAAGCATATCATCATACAAGCAAAGTTGTTTGTTAAGTTTTCCCTGAAATACATGTCTAACCATGGAGAAATATTGCCTTGATTGGAAACAAGTGAGGATTGGCAACAAGAAGGGCATCCAGCTGTTGAAAATATGCCTTAACAAATTCCATCTGCAAATCATCAGTTTATATATACATAGAGATATGGCTGTGTGGAAAGAAGCTTGCTTTCCAATCACATGGTTCTGAGTTCAGCCCCACTGCGTGGCACCTTGGGCAAGTGTCTCTGCTATAGCCTCGGGCTGACCAAAGCCTTGTGAGTTGATTTGGTAGATAGGTCATTCAGCTGTAAAAACACCGTCAAAATGGACACAGTAGCTTGGGGTAGTCTTCTACCCATGCATTCATGGAAGGCGGACATTAAATGATGATGGTGATTATATATATAATATTAGGGAGTATAACTCCAAACTTACAGGGAAAAATTCAATTTAGTATTAAATCAAATTTCACAATATAAATATATAAAATATAAATTAGAGATAAAACCACTATTATGCAACTCAAACAGTGATAGACATAAACCAATAAATAAATAACAAGTAATATATATAATAATAATTGTTTTTTCAAAAAGTATAAAATGAATGATAAATATAATATAATAAGTAAAAACACTGTACGTTTCATGGCTACAATTAAATTTGAATTACAATTAAGTTTAAATTCAATTGAAATAAATTCGAATTAAAATTATAGTCAATCTTCAGGTTAATGATAATAGTTAAATAAATAAGCAAATAGAGTTAAATAATATTTATTTAAGAAATAAATAAAATAATAATTTTTCTTATAGAAAAAAAATCCATTATCTAAATTAGAAACTTAAAACAGGATTATTTCCTACAACACATTTAGTATGTTAAATATTTATTTTTAAGGTAAAAAAATAGATAGAAATATGTATTTATCTATGAAGATATAATTTGGCTTTAAAAAAAACCTAATAAACTCTTGGATATCTTTAACTCAGTTATAGTCCAATATTTAATTACCAAATTATTTAACAAGATAATCACTATTCATATTTTTAGATTTAAATTCACATCTAATAATTATAAAATATTTAAAAATAAGTATCTAAATTTAGATACTTATTTTTAAATATTTTATAATTATTAGAGTGGACACAGGTTTTTATTCTGAACGATTCCATTAAAGGACCTCTTACCTCACCTGATTCTGGATCGTATCGTGTACTGTCACACTCACCCAAAAATTTCAAAGTCGACGTTAATGGTGGAAAAGAAACAGTTATCCATGGACAGAATAAAAAAGGCTTTCTCAGAGAATCTCATTCCAGAACCTAACATATCAAGCACATTCACTCCTAAAACAACACCTCCACAAGTACCGCAAAAACATCATACCTCTGAACCTTATATCACAAGAATGGCTGAACAGTACATTGGCCACAAAAGTTATCCGGAACTATTTATATTTAACATTGTGTTACAAAACAAACTGTTTCTTATTTCTTTATACAAAAGAACATTTGTTCAAAAACATTTTTCCCATTGTATTTTTCATATTGCCATGTTTTGCATTTAGTTTGATGTGCATAGCTGTGTAGCTAAAGGTTTGCTGCACCAAACTCTGCAATTATATCCAGTACCCATCACGATGCATGTATTGGTTTTCTATTTTACTACTTGTTTTGCAAGCAAATGTTTCTGCTATTGCGTTTTGCTTCGTATCTGCCCTAGATCATTACAATGATTTTGCTTCTCGTCTGAGGAGGGAGTTATGTAGTAAACCCTGGAGATCAAGCAGGAAAGCAAAACAAAAAAGGGATTTAACGAGAGTAATCTCCCTCGACCTTACCGAACATTCTATTAACTTCCGGATGACATGAAAGTCAGGGACTTCCAGTTCATCCCTTATATAAAGGAACACATTTCTAGTTTCGTGCCTCTCTTGCCTGTTGGTTACTAGACATGCATTGAGTCACGTCACATGCATACACATCCGCACGCAAGGATGTTCGCCTTATTAGCTTTGAGACATGTGGTTGCAAAATATGTTCATGTGATGTTACAAGCTTTTCCTTGGATCTTTTTAGCATAATTTCTAGGTAACTAAAAAATTTTAAACTTCGTATACTGGTAGAATGTGTTTATAAAACATCATTTTCTCTTGGCTTTCTTGAGAAAATTCTGTAGTTTGTAACATATTTCGTCTTTAATTTCTTGCATTTCGGCAAATTTAACCAATCAATGACTGTCTATTGAGGTGAAAGCATTCTGTGCCGTATGAATATGTCCCTCGTTTAAGAAACACATTTGTGAAAAAAAAAAGATACCCTTCCCCCACCCTTAACCCTAACTAACCCTAAATCTAAAATAGATTGAAATGCAATAGATCGATACTAGGTCATAATTATGGGTGTCATATGAAATTGTCACCTATAATTATGACCCTAGTATCGATCTATTGCATTTCAATCTTTTAGTTTTAGGGTTAGTTAGGGGTGGGGGAAGGGTAGTTTTTTTTTCACAAATGTAAATAAACCCAATGTGTTTCTTAAACGAGGGACATATTCATACGGCACAGAATGCTTTCACCTCAATAGACGGTCATTGATTGGTTAAATTTGCCGAAATGCAAGAAATTAAAGACGAAATATGTTACAAACTACAGAATTTTCTCAAGAAAGCCAAGAGAAAATGATGTTTTATAAACACATTCTACCAGTATACGAAGTTTAAAATTTTTTAGTTACCTAGAAATTATTAAAAACTGCCGTTCAAACCAAAAAGATCCTTTTCCTTCAATTAACCTTATATGTTAACGCATTACATCCAGTAATGAAAAGGTTATGAGTTAGTACGAACATCTTACAAATTCTTTTTTTCGTATTGTTTACGTACAAGATGGTGACCCCTCTTTCTCGCATGCAATTATAAAAAGTATAGGATGTCACTTACTGACAATCACTATAACCCTATGTCTGGCAACAGCACTCTGCCCCCTTCCACACAAACAGGAGAACCCAGTCATGGCTGTCAGACAATTTCTGTGACCACATCACCCCTAACATCTGGCCACCTAACCCCCAACACTACAACCCCCTTGATTATTATGTGTGGGGCGCAGTTGAGCGAGAGACCAACAAAACTCCTTGTGACACCAAAGATGAACTGAAGGCAAGGATTATGGCAGCATATACCAACTTAAACAAGGAGACTGTCCAGAAGAGTTGCAGGAGATTCCAAAGTCATCTGGAGGCCATGATTGAAGCCAATGGCGATTTTATTAAATAAATTTATTCTTTAGTATTTCAAGATATTTTTATGTAATTTTGGTAAATATATCTGTTAAAATGAGATGTCTGTGTTATTTTCAATTTTGCGTAATTTAGACGACAATATATTCACCGCTCTGTGTGTGTGTGTATATATATAAACTATCTGTATACATACAGACAGGTATGTGTATGTGTATACATATGTGAGTGCGTGTGTGTGTGTGTATGACAACAACACTAACACTAAATATTTCAAACTTATAGTAAACAGGTTAGCCACAGGTATTACTTTGGGGGAAAATAATAAATTGCATTGCTTCTGGCCATCAACCAAAACTTTAATTAATATGTCTAATTTTATTTAATTTTCATTTCTTGCAAACTATCAAAATCTCAGAACCATATTCTCTATCTGCATGTATTTTGAACATAAAATCATCAGACATACTTATCGAAATTTTCCTGCAGCGCACAGTTGGCTTGCTCTATCACGTGACTTTTATACTACTATGGAATTTTTTCTCTTCTTCAATTTCTGAGCAGTGTTGAGTGTCTATGACAAATGGAAAAATTACAAGTATTGGGTCATCCCATAAATAATGCAGGTATGTATGTATGTATGTATGTATGTATGTATGTATGTATGTATGTATGTATGTATGTATGTATGTATGTATGTATGTATGTATGTATGTATGTAGGTAGGTAGGTAGGTAGGTAGGTAGGTAGGTACGTACGTACGTACGTACGTACGTATGTCATTCAGTTTTATTTCAAGATTTCTTGCCAATAGAGAAAGAGTCGGTTTCTAACCTAGACCCAAGGCTCCCTCATTGGAATTTCAAAAATATCAACAGAGTATGTATGCATGCATGCAAGTATTCTCATGCATATAGTTGCATATCTAGACATGCTCATATATATTGGGTTGGCAACTAAGTTCCCGCCGTTTTTTAAATTAAAATTTTTTTTAAAGGTTTAATAAAAAATAACTAATTAATCAATAATGTATTCACCCTTGTTTACAACTTCTTCCCAACGTTCAACAAGATTTTCAGTACCTCGTTGGTAGAAATCACCCGATTTGGACTCGTAAAATTGATCCAACCAAGCTCTCAATTCTGCATCAGTATTGAATGAAACTCCGCACATTTGAAAAAGGAGGAAATCCGTTGGTGCCAAATCAGGAGAGTACGGCGGGTGTGGCAGCACTTCCCAGCCATGTGTTTGAATGGCTTCCTTGGTCATATTGGTGATATGAGGGCGGGCGTTGTCGTGCAGTAGGTCGTGCATGCTGCCAATGAGGTCTTTTCTCTTGAATAGCTGTGTTGAGTCGTTCCATCATTCGAACATAGAGTTCCGCATTGACCGTTTGGTTCCGTTCAAGCAATTCGTAATGGATAATCCCTTCCCAGTGCCACAATACGCACAACATCGTTTTACGCGGAAGAAGATCTTGCTTCACGCGTCGCTTGTTTTCATATTGATGTACAGACACCATTTTTCGTCGCCATTAACGATTCAGTAAAGAAATCATTGCTTGTGTTCATGAGTCGAGCGGTGACGAGCAAGCAGACCTGCGTGGATTGTGGCTCGTTGATTTTTGTTGTTGTCACTTAAAGCATGTGGAACTCATGCTCCATACTTCTGAACCTTTCTCATTGAGTGAAGATGCTTCTCTATAGTGGTGTGGGAGCATTCCATTTTCTCTGCCAGTTTCCGTTGTTTGACAAGAATTTTCATGCAAAGTTGGTTTAATTGCTCTTCATCGAACTCAACTGGATGGCCAGAACGAGGTGCGTCTTTGAAGTCAAAATTTCCATTTTTGAACTTGGCATACCAATCACGAGTGGTTCTTTCAGCTATGACACCCTCTCCATACACAGTATAAATGTCGCGAGCAGCTTTTGCGGCCTTAGAACCTTGATTAAAATAAAAAAGGAGGCGTCGAAAATGCTCGTTTTTCTTAACTTGACATTCTATTTTAATATGAAAATAACTAAAATTAACTAGAAAAAAAAAAGATTCCAAAATGATTCAAAAATAGAATTCTCGAAAAAATAGATTCCAAAATTTAAAAACACAATAAATTCTAAAATAAAAAAAAAAAAAAACGGCGGGAACTTAGTTGCCAACCCAATACTTAAATAAAAAACTTCTGGGAAGTTTTACAGATTTTTACAGTTCCAGTAATGGATTGGGTCTGTAGCCTTCGAATCAGCTTCTTTCTGATTTTGAGAAGCCTAATTGCTCAAGATTGATAACCTAGGCAGTGTGTTGCACACCCCAGTGCTCCAGTAATTACAGGTATAAACCTGAGCTTGTAATTTGGATAGAGTAACTAAATTTCTCAATAGTTCAGTGTACTTATTTTCTTTTTCACTGATCATTAGCTTTATGTTAACACCTGCCAGGCAGCTGATTTCCACAATTGTACACAGTTTCTCTTAAATCATTAGGTCTATTGTATTTACATTGGTGCATGCAGTCTACCGCAGTATCCTGAGTTAATTTTAACCATTACAATACTGTTAAAGGATTTCTATAGACGTATTATTTTTACAGAGGAAACAGCAATTGCACATAGAAGTATAGACAATCAAGCCTTATTTCAGACCAAAGGCCCAAGGACAGCGAAATATAGGCTGGTATTCTCCACTTGTCACGTTTTCGTTTTTCTGGCATGATGCAAAAGTCTGTTTCATGTGATGTATCCAGAAGATTGTCTTATAAAAATGCAACTGCTGTTTCCTCTGTAAAAATTATACGTCTATAGAAATTCTTTAACAGCATTTTAATGGTTAAAATTAACTCTGGTTAAGAGGGTAAGAAAAGGTAGACCGCACGCTAAAAGTAATTTCACAGTGTAGACGAGATACTGCGGTCCACCGCACGCTAAAGTCGAATACTGCAGTAGACCGCATGCTAAAGTAGCACCTTTACATTTTATTGAGGTTTTCACTGGAATATACCACCAGAACTCCTTGTTGTTATGAGTGGCTATGGCTCCACCATTCTGTGAGTTCTTATTTCTTTGTCCTTGGAGTTATATTTCCGACAGATCTCGTTATACAGTGGCCAAGCAACAACATCATGTCCCATCGCTAGATGATACCGTGATAACATTTTCAGACAACTGCTTATGATGTGGGTGATATCTTCGGTGTTAACTCCACAAAGTATGCATCAATTGTCCCATTTTGCTGTTTTTCCTGTATCTCTGTCTCTTTTGTGCATCAGATATTTGGTTGATATTTTCTGTTCCTGGATTGCAAACGCATATCCTTCAAAGTGGGAGGTAGGAATCTGGTTGTTGGTCCATGATAGACTGCTTTGATGAACATTGTTACTATCATCTCAGAGTTTTCTACTAACATGTCCATGCATGGTCTTCTGCTGATATACGCTCATCTTTTCATCTGCGACTTCTCTGGGTATGTATTTAAGGTAATCAGGCAAGGAATGCTGCCCAAGGAGCTGCTTTGCAAATCTTATGAAGTTATCAGCCTCATGTATGCAAACTTGGTCGAAAGATGGACTTCGACACTTGGTGGTTAACAGATGTTGCCGAAGGGGAGATATGATACAGCATTCAAAAGCAGTCAAGACGATATTAAGCCTCTACCGCCTTGTTTTCTTTTCAGTTAGAGGCGGTCACTGTTGATGTGGAAATTATGTGTACTGGTTAGTATCTTTCAGGTTTTCACATCGATGGCTCGGATCTCATCAATTGTCCAGTAAAGCAGCCCAAATGTTGGTATGAGTACTGGCACCGAAAATACTTTGCAGACCACTGTTCTATTTAATGCAGAGACTTCCAAGGTCCAAATTTTATTCAGTCGTAATATTCTTTAGTAAACCGTGTTTTGTTACAGGTGCCATTGTAAAGTATGTTTTTATTTATTCTTATATAGCTGTAACATTCCTCGTCAGTTATAGGGGAAACGGTCAAATCATTGATGGAAATGTTGCTAATCTGGTTTATAGTTTTCCTTCTTTTCATAAACATATAGCAACATTTGTCCAGACCAAACTCCAGCCCTTATAGCCTTTGAGAATGTAACCAGGTCAAGGCTCTTGTGTGTGTGTGTGTGTGTGTGTGTGTGTGTGTGTGTGTGTGTGTATGCGTGCGCGTGCGTGCGTGTGTGCATGTATGCATACGACAGGCTTCTTTCAGTTTCCGTCTACCAAATTCCCTTACAAGACATTGGTCGGCCCGGGGCTATATAGTAGGAGACAATCGCCTAAGATGAAGAGCGGTGGAATTGAGCCCAAAAGCATGTGGCTACGAAGCGAGCTTCTTAACTACATAGTAATAGCTGAGAATATTTTATGGATACTAGACCAATGTGCAAATCCAACTTCTACTGGATTAAAATAATCTTTTTCTTTCTTCGTTGAAAAGCGGTGAAAGTTCTCAGTTCGAAATAAAATGTAATCCCAGCCAGGACTGTATGCAGGGGGAATAACTCTTGTTATCATGTTTGAATGACGGCGAATGACCTGCTCGAATCATTGAAGTGTCGTATTTAGCCGCATTTCTTTTCGCTCCACTTTTTATGTTCAAGTTCCGCCGTCGTTCATTTTTTTCCTTTCATCGACTCGGAGTCGATAAAATAAAGTGCCAGTCAAGTGCTGAGCTCGTTGTAATCGACTAACCTCTATCTCCCCAAATTTCAAACCTTCCGTCTTCCCGGGATTAAATAAATTGTATGTTTTCCCGTCTTGTTTTGTCTATGATAGTGTATATCAACCATATAACAATATCCTGATATAAGATATACTATGGCAGTATATCTTATGGCAAAATTCTGCTTTAAGCACTACATAGAACCCCTCATAACTTTTTTTTAATTTTTTTGAGCTTTCAGAAAATATTTGCGAATTTGTGTTGTCACACGAAGAATTCATACGATTATGAAACAAGAATAAAAAAGTTGTGTGTGATTTAAGGGCGAGTTAAGTGTTATTTTTAACACATCTCACGACCACCTGATGCCTTCCTCGTTTCCGTGTCGTATCTATCTATCTATCTATCTATCTATCTATCTATCTATCTATCTATCTATCTATCTATCTATCTATCTATCTATCTATCTATCTATCTATCTATGTCTCTCTGTCTATATGTATATATACATGTTTGTGTGTGTGTGTGCATATACGTGTATGTATATGTATGCATGTGTGTATATATGTATGTATGTATGTATGTATGTATGTATGTATATGTGAAATCCCTTGTGAGGTCTCTAATGAATGCCACTGGTAACATGGAATAAAATACAAGCTATTGCATGGTCGGGTCGTCAGCGACTAAACCGACTCTCCCACCAGGCTTGTCTGGTGAGGAGGGTTGCTAGAAACCAAGCAGGACTAAAAACAAAACCTGGCGAAAGGGCGGATGATCCTAGTGTAAGTTTCATGACTATTTGGCAGTTGTATGGGCCCTCAGAAATTCCGTGTCCGTCTCTGGTGCACTGGAAGGTCACTGGGTGTGAGGCACCCTTCAGCTTTTGTTAAAGCATGTCTCTAAGAAAAGATTACTCTGATACAAAAATAGATATGTAAGGAAAGACATAGGAATTTTGGCGATCCTTTGTTTGTGCTTGAGATCATGTTGCACCCACATTCCTGAGCCTGCGACCCATTGACACAGGATATCTTGCCCTGGTTTGTCTCTGGATCATGTCAATAGGATGGAAAGGGTGTTGTGCAAGCCTTATTGGATCTAAAATTTTAGCTTGTGCGATCGCCGGCGAGGAAACTTTCCAACGACCCACCAAATAGGAGGCTGCCAAGGCAAGAACGGAAGTTGCGGGCGTGAACCCAGGTGAAACTGACGGTGATTGCAATTACCTTATGCACAAGTATTGCAGATATTTAGCATGGGCAATGGTCAGTGACAGCCTTCCTCAGTCATGAGTGAACAGCCATCTTACACACACACACACACACACACAGAGGCACAGGGGTGGCTGTGTGGTAAGAAGCTTGCTTTCTGACCACATGGTTCTAGATTCAGTTCCATTGCATGGTAGCTTTAGTAAGTGTTTTCTGCTATAGCCTCGGACCGACCAAAGCCCTGTGAGTAGATTTGGTTGCTGGAAACTAAAAGAATCCTATTGTACATGTGTATGTGTGTTTGTTTGTTTGTACCCCACAACGCTTGACAACTGGTGCTGACATCGGCAAAAGAAACCGACAGAATAAGTATCAGGTTCTTAAAAAAGTACCCGAGACGATGCATACGACTTTTTTATAATTGTTTATGGTATCTTTATACCTATGACGAACTTTTTCAATTTATTTTCATATTCTTATTGCTTGCTCTAGCAAGATATTTCTGAATATGATGAATTTTTATTAGAAATTATTTTCTCTCTTTTTGGACTCCACAAAAAGTTTGAATTCTTCTACTTGAACTTATTATTTTTCTCTCACACACAGTATGACTCTTCAAAGACAGTTGCTCTGTGACTCTTCAAAGACAGTTGCTCTGTGACTCTATACTGTTTTCTTCATCCATCCTTCTCTAATTCCCTTTTTCTCTCTCTCCACTTTCCATCCTTCTCTAATTCCCTTTTTCTCTCTCTCCACTCTCCATCCTTCACTATTTTCTATCTGT